>NC_067285.1:2015000-2147500 GCF_020740795.1 Apus apus
GAAGTAACTAGGTGGATAGATGATGGTAGGCAGTAGATATGCTTTATCTGGATTTTGGTAAAGAATTTGACACTGTCTCCCACAACATCCCCATAGCTAAACTGAGGAAGTGTGGTCTTGATGATCAGGCAGTGAGGTGGATCATGAACTGGTTGAAAGGAAGAAGTCAGAGTTGTGTTCAATGGGACAGAACCTAGTTGGAGGTCTGTGACTAGCGGAGTCCCTCAGGGGTCAGTACTGGGACTGTTCAATATTTTCGTCAGTGACCTGGATGAGGCAATAGAGTGTGCCTTAAGCAAGTTTTGAGAGTGCCAGAGTCCTGGGACAGGCTGCCCAGAGAGGCTGTGGAGTCTCCTTGGCTGGAGACATTCCAACCTGCCTGGACACATTCCTGTGTGACGTGCTCTGGGTGATCCTGCTCTGGCAGGGGGGTTGGACTAGAGGATCTTTCCAGGTCCCTTCAGCCCCTAAGGTTCTGTGATTCTGTGATCTCTTCTGATGAGACGAAGCTTGGAAAGGTGAGGAGAGGTGATTTTTCAAATCTGTCTTTGAGGATCCTTTAAGGCAGACAATAAACACTTTATTGTGGATAAATGACATTATCATTACATTAGCCACAAGCCTTTCAAAATTTGTTAACTGCTTATTAAAAACAAACAAACAAAAAACCACAAACAACAAAACCCAAACACTTTCATTCCTAGGTATTCTGTTGTGTAGACAATATCAGCAGTGTGATGCCAGGAGCAGATGGAAGATTGGAACCCACCCCAAATTTTGTGTGTGCAGGCAATATTTATTTAAATGCTATTATATACTTTTAACTACCTAATGAACATGCTGTGAGCTGTGTCACATGTCCATAAAGGATTTTATCACCTCTTCTAACAAGGCAGTGACAGAACTGATTTTCCACCAGCAGCTCTTACTTAGGTGACAAGGGAACAGGTGAGAAAGGCAGCATCTTGCTTGAAATTGTCTTTTTTTTTCCCAGCCTCACTCAAGATATCTGAATCAGCATAAAATGGGATGTATTGAACCATGCCTATTATCCCCACTAGAAAAGAAAGGCCACAGAGGATTGGATTTCATCTGGCTCTTGGTTAATTCAGGAAACAGATGGAGTGCTACATCTTTCTCACAGAGTAAGGTCTAATGTAGCCCTATGGCGTTATCTATCTGACTAGAGTGAGGCTCTGTGTGCTGAAGACCATTCTCAGGTCAAACTGTACCATAATGCAGAGATATATCCTTGAAAAAGCACTTCCTAGGGTTTTACACAGATTTCAGTCAACTTTGGATTGGGGCCCTGCCACTTCATTTTTCTGGTTTTGAAACAGAAGGCAAAATGCACATTTCCAGAGAAGAAACATAATCAGAAGAGTCTGAAAATATTCTCAGCTATTAACATTTTGGAACATTGTTGTTACTGATAAGTATATATTTACACTCATCTTTCATTCTTAGATGCTTTTTGGTGTTTACCTGACCTTATTCTATTTCTGTTTAAGCCCATCTTTATGTGGCCTTCAGGGAAAAACAGTATCATTCAAAAAACCTACAGCAGGATGATGTAAAACCTCCAAAAACATTGTGAGACTTTTTCCACTCATTGAAGCCATTCCTTGCTGAGAATGTCTCCAACCTGGAATGAAATTTTATGGGCTAGCTATATGAAAATGGGGGTTTTAAATAGTTATAACCCCCCTAACAATAATGACACAAACAGTGTTGCTGCAATAAATCACGGAGGTGCTGCCTGACTTGCTGGTGCTGGAGGTGTGGGAGACCCTCTGGCTTAGTGGATCTGCTTGTCTGCTCACTGGATCCAAATGAGGAAGAAAGAGAGGTTTATTCCTCCTGGAAACTGCTAAGGCACATGGATAATAAGGAGGTGATTGGTGCCAGCCAGCATGGCTTGGCTAGGGGCGGATCATGCCTTACAAACTTGGTGGGCTTCTTTTCCAGGATGACAGTGTTGGTGGATGAGGGAAGAGCAACTGATGCCTTCTGCCTGGACTTGTGCAAAGCATTTGACACTGCCCCACAGGACATCCTTGTCTCTAAACTGGAGAGGTGTGGACTTGATGGATGGAACATTTTTTGTATCAACAACATGAGTTTGTCCCAAGTTTTCATATTCTGTGATCAGTGGGTGACTCTTAAGGGAGTTCAAGGAGACAAGACTTGAATTGGAGCTCTCAGTTAAGTAGTAGACATGGTCAGTTGGGAGGTAGTTACTCTGGAGATTTCAGATATCCCTTTTGGTTAGGTTCCCAGACTGCCCCAACTTTTTGCCTCCAGGGGCTTGCTGAAATTTGCAGATCCCACTTGTCACATTCAGAAGAATTTTGCAGGCAGCTACTTTTGATGCACCCCTTCATAGCCAAATGAGGTGCAATATCTTTCTAGGTATGGATGCCAAACCCTCAGCAAAGCAACACTGGGACATCAGCAGTCACCCCTGTCCAGTAAAAAGGAATCCTGGCAGGTGTGGAAACATAATATAGAAGGGGGGAAGCTCATAATAGCAGAGGCAAGGAAAGGAAAAGGGAAACCTGTGAACCGGGGACAAATCAGTCTCTTGAAACTCCAAACATTCAGCAAACGAATGTTCATAGCAAAATGGAAGACCTTGTCTTCTTCCATACTCAGCCCAGAAACTGAGGGATTCCCAGTATGAGACTACTTTGCTAAGTGCTTATAAGCAAGGAGGGTGTTGGGTTATAAGTCCAGAATTCTCCAGAAATAATTAAAATGGTTCTAGAAATATTATCTCTGGGTTGCATCAAGCAAGCAAGAAACAAAAGAATCAAGGGGCTCTCCTGCACAGTGTTCAACTTGACGAGATGCAAGGTTTCTAAGACCAAGAAAGTATTATCCCCTCTGTTGTTTTGTGTCCTGACAAAATTCGGGAAACCTTGCCCCAGGGGCAGGGGATGAAGTGCTCTTCCTAAGCTCCTGATAAATCTGTTGCCTACTTGGAAATGTGGGCAGGATGTTACCAGAAATGTCTTTATTATGTAAATAGGCAAAGCATTGAGACAAGTTGGCAAAACAATCATTATTCAGCTGGGTTGATTCTCTGCAAATCTGTTTTAACATCAAGCCTGGGATGCTGAGCCAAAGGATGAGAAGCACTGAAGAAGGTTCCTCCCTGCTTGTGTGATGGATATGTAGTGCCCTCAGGCCAACTGCTGCCATACCAAAGGGCTATGAAGGGGGTGAAAAGGCACTTGTGTTATTTAGGGTATCTCCAAAAGGTTTACTCGTCCTACAGAAAACCTGCAACTGTGGGAAGAAGTCCCTGCAATTTGCTGTCTTCTGTGAAATCTGGTTGCAATTGGATGCCAGGTTAAAAAGGTTCCTGGGAGGACTGACAGACTAACAGATGCTTCTACAGAGTGTGCAATTGTTTAAGCCTCATTTCACTTGGAAACCAGGTTAAAGACAAGCAAACAGTGAAGCACAAGCAACAGGCAACTGACCCCCTCCCCTGAAGTGTACAGATAATGCTGTGGAAAAACACACAATCCTGTAGCTTCAACATCTGATCTTTCCCTTTTTGTTTTTTCCCTTTACTGCTGGTTGGTCATGACAGCCATGTCTTTTATACATTTAAATGGGGAAAACACTCACTCCTGTGTCTGTCTATGAAGCACCCACTGCATGATAGGTGCTGAACAAATAAAATATTAACAAAGAGCCAAATATGCTCAGAGCTGGAGGAAACCTGGTTTATTCTTGGTGATGCCACCCTTGAAAACTGTCTTTTGCTCAGGTGGAGAAATCCTCACCCTCCGTTTTTCAAGCCTATCAAGAGCAAGATTTGCTCCAGCTGGTTTTGCCAGGAATCCCAGTTTTCTCATGGCCACCCTTGGAAGCCAGAGCAGGGGGAGGCTGTGCCAGCTGACCCTGGAGGGGAGCAGAGAGCAGGTGGTCCCTGTTCCAGCCGAGCATCCCCTCCTGCCTCAGTCCTTCCAGAGGGATGGGACACATGCCAAAAGATTTGATGTTGTTAGTGCTTGGCAAAGTGCAGCCCAGCCTTGCAAGAGGCAAGCTGTTGCTGGCCAAAGGGTATCCTTTCTCTCTAGGACTCTGTAAAGTCTGCGTCTTTTTAAATGCAAACGGGGAAGAGTAGATTCTGGTTGTGGGTCGTCTGACTCAACTTCTGGTCTTTGCACCATCTAATAACACAAGAACTGATGAAATTCGATTTGCATGGACATTCTGGAAGCTTTATTTAGAACTGCTGATGACACACAGGAGACAAGTTTGCTTATAGTTCCTAAACAGCAAAGTCCATTCATCACTCCAAGCTGGAAAAGTTCTTATTTTTATCTCCATATGATCTGAAATTCAAGTCTAGTATTAACCCAAGTCTTTCACCTTATTTTCTAGCTTTGTAGCAGGAGCATGAAAACTGTTGTACATGGAGACTACTGGAACTGCCTAAACTGCCCTCAACTCACAAACACCTGCTTTTTCCACATCATCTTAAAAGGCTGGGTGTTCATTAATAAATGCTGGTCAAATTTTACAGTACGGTCCTGTAAGATTTCACAGGTGCTTTAAATTGCTAAGCTCCAACATGTATTTGTAGGACCCAAGGAAAATCAATCAACTGTAATAACAAATGAATAGTTATTTTTAAGAATTATCATGCGTGGGATTCACCAAACACTTAGAAATTCAGTATTCTCCTCAACACTGAAATAAAAAAATTGTACTCTTTTGGAAGGTCAAGATGCAGATTTTTTTTTGTTTAAAACCATATATTTGAGTTCAACAGTTGCAGCTCATTTCTAATCTCTGATCCGTGTGTTTGCATCTCTGTATGTCTTGGAAAACACACTCCTGTGCATGCATGTGCAAGTACAATCATGGATTTTTTGAGATACCTGGTGATATTCATTTGAGTATTTGAGATTAGACTTGAGCCTTTAGTCTCTTTCAAGTGCTTAAATAGCTGCCTCTTCAGGCTCAAGCCAAACCAGTCTCAAGAAGTAGCTGGAGGAGCATTTTAAAATGGATCTTTTAAATTCTGCTTCTGGCATGGCAAGTGCCTGGCAGTTGCTTTTTGTTCAGCTGGAGTAGGAGGTTCTCCTTCATTTAACATCAGGACCTGTCTTTGAGTCATACCAAGCTGTCTTTTGAGGTGGTCCTTGTCTGACATCCCTTGTCTAGAAAAAAGGCACTGAAAAAGATCTGAGTGGGGGAATAAAATATTTTCAACCAATTGGGACTAAATACATATATATATATATATATATATATATATATATATATATATATATATATATATTCCTCCAAAAAGGGAATGCAAAGTACTTTTGATACTCTTCCAAGCTTGTTTTCTTAGTTAGTCTTTAAATTCAGTCTTCTTTGTCACCACAGCTGGTTAGTCTTTTGATGAACCATTACTATCAGATTTCACTTTAAATTCTGCCCAGACACTTGATGCTTTCAGCTGGACCATGAATCAGAAAATGCAACATTATGCCCTGAATTCGGTTCTAAGGTGGGGAAAACCCCCAGCATTCCCCTGAAAGGTAAGAACAAAATAAACTTGGCAAGGTCACTCTATTGCCTGCTCTCAGCTCTGAAGAACAGGACCCTCAAAAGTCTTCAGATCTTTGCCATACCTTCCTCTCTGCCTCTGGACCACAGAAGGCTGCCAGCCCAGCTAGGAACAGGGCTCTCCGGGCAGTTAATTAAGACGTTTTTCCCTTCACTCCCAAACTCGGTACATTTCAATCTGTTTAATTCTCACAGGAAGTCAAAAATAAAGTCAGGGAAGAGCCATATTGTCACACAACTGTAGTGCTCTCGAAGGAAGGTTTTTGCTCCCAGTCTGGTCTCTGAGCACTACATGACAGAAAAGTTTGGAAATGCTAGGAGTGCTTAGATGCAAAACCTTCACAGAATAATACAAACATTAGTTGTTTGTTTGTTTGTTTTTCCCTGTGAAGAGCTCTTTTAAGCAAAATTATGTTTACAGCTATTTTAAGTGTCAAATTGATTTTCGAAGTCCAGGGTTTTGTTAAAAATAAACAACACAATTTAAAAAAAAATATTTTTAAACAGAGCTTTGATTGAAAAATTGATTGGAAAAAAAAATCCCTTGGACTTTTGCTTTTTGGAGAGCTGGTTTAGGTTCCCCGGAGGTGCAAGTGCTCGTTCTTTTCTGTATATCACACTTGGTGTCCTCCAGCCATCTCTGCATATGCCCAACACACCATGTGCCATGAAAGCAGGAGGCAGCCCAGATACCTGGAGAACACAAGGCAGCCAGGGAAGTGATTCTTCAAGGAAACGAGGGCATCTAGCTTCAATTTCCAAGAGTCCTCTGCTATCATTTCAGCATCCAGTTACACTTTGAACCAACTTGGTTCGCACATGCAGAAACCCAATTAGAGCTACCCAAAGAGTTTCAAAAAAGCTATGAACTTAAGAAGCTCTGATTCTTACTGAAAAAAAAAAACAAAAACACTTTCCACTCAAGATTCTCAAGCACCCAGTCACAGCTGGCAATGCCTAAGCTTTGGACAGAACTCTCCCAGTTTCTCAAATACCAAAGCAAAAATGATGGCTTAATCTTTTTCTTCTGAAGTCTAATCAGGACAGGGTACATTTTGGACAGGAATAATTCCAAACCTTTTTTCTTTTTTTTTTTTTTTCTGAGAAGTCCAAATGATTAAGTTCCCTCTCTGCACTGCTGGTGCACGGGCCCTGCATTTCCTCACTTTTGACACAAGTGGGATTACTGGAGGTTTGTAGCAAAGGCTTTTCTGGCAGTCTCCTTAGCCACTGCCAAACCTAGGAATACTGGGAATCCTGATGAGAAAGCCTGCTCATTTCTAGCCCAACGAGGTTTGGAAAAGTATTTAAACTTTTGGAGCTTAACTAAACCTGCAAACCTTTGGGTATTGTCACACTGGGAACTGTGATAACTGCAGGTTTTATTATATGTCTTTCTCCTGCTATTTAATGTCCAATTAATTTCATGATAGGGCATATTAAAAAGATGCTTCGTGTATGGAGGAGGATTGCATTGTGCTCTAACCATTTATTGTGAAGGTACAGAGGATATTTTAAAAGAAAAAAATATTAGTTTGTCCCATTTTTTACTTAACAGAAGAACTAAATAACTGACTCCTGCTTTAACATTAAGGTTTTAAGGAAATATGGAGCACAGCTTTTTTTAGAAAAACTAAGCATTGCTCTGGGGAATAAATATCCCTCTGACCCCTATAAAAACCTAGACACAAGGTCAGCATATGGAAATTATTTTCCTCTTGACCGTGACTTGCAAAAGAGATGCCTGGAAATATTGTGCTGTTTGTTGGTAGCAGTCTTGTTGAACTTCTCTCCCTCCAAACACAGTAAAATGGCAGCATTCGCAGCCACGGCCCAGCCATTACAAATGCTCACCTCTGTCAGGATGCCACTGCAGAAGCTGAAATTTGTCTCAGCAGTAAGAAGAGCCAGGTGAGCTCTCTAATAAAGGCTCAGGACATCTTTTGGAAGCTGTTGAATATGGACATGTTAATTGCCTCTTTTTGCCACAGAAATCTGCCCCCAAGGACAGTTCCCTCCTGGTGTCCACACATGGCTTGGCTTGACTCAGAGCCTTAAGCACCTCCCTGAGCTATTGGGGTGCTCAAAATGCAGGGGGACCCCAGGCACTCGGGTAGGTAACACCTTGCAGGGCTGGGTCCAGAGGCAGCAGTGATATGTCTGGGCAGTTCTGGTGTGTCCCATCGTTTGCAGCCATCCCAACCTGATGTCGAGGTGACAGGAAACATAGGCTGGGACAAATGTATAGGTAGGGTGAAGGTTTTTTCTTAAAGACCCCAGGTATTCAGACTTCATTTAAAAACCTAGGCCTGACCAAGGTCTCCTTGGGTGCTTTTTGGTTTGCATTGACCTGGGGCCTTGTGTGGCAGTGAGCATCAAACAGGGGTAGACAATGTACCCCAACAAGGAGCTTCCCATAATAAGACCACTACTGATTCCTTCCCCTTAGGTTTCCCAGTGTTGAGCTGGGATGAACTCAGTGGCACTAGGGATCCTATCAGCTAACAGGTTAAGTAGAATATAATGGGACATTTGCATTTTCACTCTCTTCTTTCCTAAGTCACTCCTCACAGCTTAGTTTCCAAACTTAAATATGGAAAGCTGAGGTTTGTATGTCCTTCTGTTCTCAAATTCGATTAATTTTTAATTAGAATAATGAAATAATTAATAATTTCACTTAAGCTTTTCAAAACCACTCCACAGCTGGAAAGACCTCATGATACCTTCACCACGCAGATCTGCTCCCTGCAAAACTTTTAAAACAATTCCAGCCCCCAGCTTCAGCAGCAAGGTTCAATTCCTGTGACTGTCAGACAGAGAAGGGCCCTGCTCTGCTCAGAAACAAGCAAAGTGTTTCATCTAGAGTGATATTTGCCTAAAAGATTTCTCCAGCTTTCACTCAAAAACCTTTTGCCTGTGGTGTCCCAAGGACCAGCTGCTGGGAAATTTAGTAGGAATGTGTATATAGAGAGAAGAGTGAGAAATTTTTGGCAGCTTCTTCCAAACCAATTCTGTCATGAGATGAACATACACGGTAAGTCATATTTATAAAGGGCACTCTGTGCAGTGCTGGGTATGTGTATGTGCCTCCAGCAGCATGAGCTGATTCTAAAGAATCAGAGAAGACTGAGGGGGGATCCAGTTAGTGTCTATAAATACACGAGGTCATCAAGAAGGCAGGGACAAGCTCTTGTCACTTGTGCCCTGTGATAGGACGAGGGGCAATGGATTCAAACTTGAGCATAGGAAGTTCCACCCGAACATGAGGAAGAACCCCGTGACGGTTACAGAGCATTGGAAGAGACTCTCCAGAAAGTTTGTGGAGTTTCCTTCTCTGGAGAGTTTCAAGACCTGTCTGGATGATTTTCTGAGTGTTCTGCCCTATTTTTTTTTTGGTTCTGCTCTTGCAGGAGGTTTGGACTCAATGATCTTCAGAGGTCTTTTCCAACCCCTAACATTCTGTGATTCTAAAGAACAGATTATAACTATCCAAGACCAAATATCTCTCATAAGTGCCTGTGGTTGGCTTTTCCTTGCCCTTTAAGTATTATATAGCATGGTGGAGACAGACCTATGGGATGGCTGAGGCCAAATCTCTCCTCTGCTTCCCTCACCACCAGCAGCATCACCATAAAGTCCTGTTCATAAATACAGAGTTCAAATTGAATCCTTAGCCCAGCCCTCTCTCTGCTGGTGCTGCTCTCTTTGAAGTTGAACAAATGGAGGGTTATTTCTCAAGCACAGAAAAAACCATAATAAAAATGGAGGTGGATGAACCATGGGCATGCATAATTTATAGGTAATTTGAGCATTCTGTGAAAATGGGCCAAAGATGTTTTTTTTATAAATTGGGCTCTATGAATTCTAGATGATCTCTAGCATTTATTACTGCTCAAGGAGCTCGGGCGGGACCACAGGCATGTGGCTATGTGTGTTTTCTGACTCAGTTTCCTCTCAGCCAGCCAACTTAAATGCTAAACCTCTGCCAGCAGCAGCAGAGCCAGTCTTTGCACCACTCTACAGCCCTCCAGAGCTGCCCTGTGGTCTGTCAGAAGAGGAAGGGAGCACTCTCCAGGAACCAGAGGATTCCCGTTTGAAGTGATGGCTCCTGGAAGGGAACCAGGAAAAACACCTTGCAAGTCTAACCCCAGCCCAGGTAGCTTGTTGCCTACTCTCTGACAAACCTTGCATGTGCCTTTAAGAAACAAAAATTAATGCAAAGCTTATTACAATCCTGGTGGTTGCTAACGCTTTCTCTCTTCCACTGTCCAAGTGTCTGAATTTCAGCTTCAGATGAGTGTGGCCTGCTGGGATTTGAGCTGCCAGTTTAATTAGTGTTCAGTAATTTCAATAATGAGTGACAATTCATTGGGGCTTTTAGGTTGGTCTTCTGTTCAGAAGCAAATCAATAATCCACAGTTTTTCCCCTTCTTTAAAGACAAGAAAGTGGCATGTGAGTTACATCAGATGAGAGAAAATAAATGAGGAAAAGCACAACTCCCTCAGTAACTTGAGAGGCAATTGGCTTTAATGGTGTGGGCAGCCTCCCTGGTTTGTTGATGTTATTGGATGAACAGAAAGGTCATTAGTATCTGGAAAGGGGCTCCAAAGATTCTCACAGTAAACAATTTGCCCTGACTGTAACCATAGTGATTTGGGTAAATGAACACAGGTATACGGATTACTACTGTATTCCCCAGGCTGCCTATATTATTGCCTCAGAAGATATAAAAACAATTGAGGCTAATTGTATGAGAGTGAGTTTATTACAAACATAAATGGAAGGGGAAAAGAAACCAGATATATTGTTCAGAAGCTTTTTTAATCTCTTAATTTTATATGTACATGTGCACATATATACGGTGCACGAAACGCGTGGGTGAGAATGCTACATCCCTGTGTACATTTGCACATGGAGACACAGGGACACTCAGGAACTCACACACAGGCAACATTTCCCTGGAGTTGGTCACCAGTTTTGTTGGCAGACTTGTGAGTTTATGTCTCGCTTCCTGGGAGCAGGGTGCTCTCCTCCATGGATGCAGTTATTTTTGGGTGCCTTGGTCCTGGGTGATGCTGGAGTTTGGGATGCCAAAGACTGCTGCAGAAAGAACTGCACAAACACTCATTTTTTCACACTTGGAGACTGAGCAGAACAGAACTGCCTGAAAGCTAAAAGAAATGCATTTACCCTGAGCAAGACAGCAGAGTGCTCTCCATTACCTGTCCCATAGCAGGGAGTCACCTTCTCCACCAGCACCATTGCACCAGCATCCAGTAGCAATATTTATCTTCTTTTTTTTTTTTTTTAAAGTTGTATTGCTGCCTTTTGTTACAGCAACAAAGAGCCATCCTTGGCGAGGGGGCTGTGATTTGCAGTATACAAACCCATTAAAAAAACACAAATGAAATACCCAGCTGGGAAGGTCAAGTCTAATGAGGTGGTCTGTTGTGAGAAGTGGTAGCTCACAGCATCCCCCATGTAGGCCAGAGGTGATTCCAAGTGAACAGCTGCTTATAATTATTATAATCTGACACTTTTCATCCACCTCAGGTGGTATTTTTTTCTCACAAGAGAGCAGATTAATTGTATATCAACTGATATACATAAAAAAGGGTTTGATAGAAGGCTTAATAAAGTAACATTAAATAGGCGCTCCCACTGAAATTCTAATGTGTATATTCTTAATTAAATTCCCTCGCACAGTAATTCAGGTGCGTTTGGATTCCTTTTTCCTCCACTGAATATAAAGTTTAAAATTATTGTTGCTATGGAACTGCAGGCAAATAAGAAGGGAAAAACCCTGCAAGCCTGACCCACATAGGCCCCTCTTCTGGAGGGAGAAAAATCAGTTAATGCTCCATCTCTCATTCTGCTCCGCGTCTACGCAGGCCCTCGGTGTTCTCATGTTAGAGAATACACTCTCCCATTAGAATTTCAATAGAGCCCTGCTCCCAGGTGAAAAGGCAATATCCACATTAAAATGAAGATATTATTAAAAAAAAAGAAAGTACCATGTGCAGCAGTCTATTGACATCACTCTGGAGGGAAACTGTTGATTTAGAGGAGGAGAGGTATCTGGGTATGTGTTTAAATTGAACATTTAATAGCACTGGTTCAGCTGCTATTTACTGGTGTGCAGGAACTAAACACACAATGTTTACATGACTTTACAGCATGTCCTGCTTCACAAGTCACAAAATATAGCCCAGTGGTAGGGTGATGAATGTCCCATTTAAGCCTCTTCTCTAAATATTGCCTGAGTATTATTTAATTGCTTGGTCTGCTGTGGAGAGGAAACTTTCTTTCCAGAGCACGCGTCGTGCTGCGTGGGGTGTTTAATCAGACACGTTTTAGTACAACTGCTTGAAAAAAAATGAATGGAATCTCACGAGTCCCACGACGTTTCCTATTGAAATGAATGAAAGACACATGGGGTTTGCTGAGGATTTCAGGCTGGGCCTTCAGAGACCCTGCTGTCTTCCAGCACTGGCACTGTGTGCTCAGTGTGTGTGCATTAGCCGTGGGGAACCTGGAGAAATGGACATTTGTGCCACTGCTGGTCTTCTCCAGGGGGTTCATGCAGGCCTCAGGACTCCAGCTTTCAATAATATGCATCACGTTATAGTGGATCTGCTTGAGATTAATTTGGCTTGCTTTGGCTTGGATCTCTTAGAAGATCAGATATTTCTCCACACTGATTTGGTATAAACTGAAAGCGAGAGGGTATTTCATGAGAAGTGACAGCTTTGATATTCCACCCATTTCTAGTACACAAGATCTTTGAACAAGCGTTTTCTGAGTAACTTCCACAAGGTGAAGGGGACAGTTTTGCACCTACTCCACTCTGCTGGCCAGCACACAGATCTCCTAGAATCCGTGTAAACCCAGACTAACTCATATGAGTCTACTGGGATGATCCTAGCCAGCCAGGGAGTCATTTGGTCAGTGTTGAGCCTTCAGCATGTAAGGAGGAAATTGTTTATTTTTCTTAGCTTCAGTTCAAAGCTCAGCAGTGGAGAATGGCCCATGGTGTTAAACATTACATTTCAGCCTAATCCCAAACTTCCCTTGCATTTGGGAGAGATTGCCTTCTTCTAATAACTAGTGTTTACCTCTAATTAAATCTTGAATGTGTTAAGTGATTTTCCAAACGAAAGAAAATACTTTCTAGCTCTAAAAAGCTTTAGACTGGAGAGAAAAAGAGAGAGGTAACGTTATTGAGGTAAAGCTACACCATATTTTGATAAGAGTGGTTTAATGAACCCCAAATACTTGCAGCCTCACCATTCTCAGTTAAGCTGGTCACATTACAGATCAAAGCAAAAGGGGGACTTGCAGAGAGATTTTAATATGTTTTTACAATTTACCCCAAAGTGTACATTCAACCCAAACAGGTACTAGATCCTATAAGAGGGTGTTTGTTCTCTCTTTTGTATGACATGACCCTTTAGAAAACATCAACTTCCTCTTCTATCTGAGCCAGTAAAAGAAGAAAAAACTTTTATAAATTATTTACAGTTCATCCAGCTACTGCAGGGAAAAATAAAATGGTTGTTTTTTTCCCTTACTTAACTTGAACAGAAAGTTTATTGGAGAAGGAAAAGAAGAGAGAAGAGAAAGGAAAGGAAAGGAAAGGAAAGGAAAGGAAAGGAAAGGAAAGGAAAGGAAAGGAAAGGAAAGGAAAGGAAAGGAAAGGAAAGGAAAGGAAAGGAAAGGAAAGGAAAGGAAAGGAAAGGAAAGGAAAGGAAAGGAAAGGAAAGGAAAGGAAAGGAGAGGAGAGGAGAGGAGAGGAGAGGAGAGGAGAGGAGAGGAGAGGAGAGGAGAGGAGAGGAGAGGAGAGGAGAGGAGAGGAGAGGAGAAAAGAAAAGAAAAGAAAAGAAAAGAAAAGAAAAGAAAAGAAAAGAAAAGAAAAGAAAAGAAAAGAAAAGAAAAGAAAAGAAAAGAAAAGAAAGAAAAGAAAAAAATTGAACCCTTTGTGTTTGCCCTGTACTCTCTGGTTTGCTGAGGTGCATTCAGAGACACCTCCACGTGAGCTGCCCCCTCTACCACCTTAGCTCCCAGACATTAAATGTCATGGCCAAGTCTTCTCTAGTCTCAGTTGCCTCTGAGCCCTTCCATCCTCCAGGACAGGGAAAGGAGTTACATGGAGAATAGGAAACGATGTGATAGTGAAGCAGGAAGGAAGGGCTAAATTTAATGGTTCTGTTCTCTCCTGCTTTAGATTTTACAGCCCTTTTGTATCACATGGAGCAAGCAGTTGGTAATGATCATGAGAGATCAACCTGGTGGTGTTGTGCCTTTCCATCTGCATTCCATCCCATAATTTTTCTTACAAGCTTGGCTTCCAAATTCACCACGAGGCATCAGGAAAAGCCCCAGGAAGCCCTTCTCACAGGAACAGACCTCTTCACACTCACTAGAAGAAGGAGGAAGACTCTGCAAAGCTCACTACAACTGCAGCTCACCTGGCAGCTCAAGAACTTCTGTAGTTTGGTTTGAGAGCAAAAGGCAACGTATATAACCAGAGCATTCAAAAAAATATTCAAGAGGAAGTAGTTGGCATGATTGGTTTGGACTACAGCTGGCTCTGGTTGCAGTAAGTAATTACAGTCATATTTGCACTGGGCCATGATATCTTTTCAAATGGATTACAGACTCATCACCCTGCTGCCTCCTGGCAAAGGGAATTAAACATTTATGTATCAACAGTTTATTAAAGACAATAAGCTCTGTTGTTTTGTTTTGGTTTGTTTTTTTTAACAGCTGCACTTAGCAGTTATTAGGGTAAAAATAGATATGGCTGCAGAGAATCTCTCAGCACTTGGACTGAATTTGTAAAAATCCAGCGGCTGTATAGGGCTGATATTTGGATATAAATCTCTTAGTGGAAACTGAGATGAAACACTACACATTTTCAGATGCCTGGGAGGTTTGTCATCCTTCCTGCAACTCATTGGTGGGACTGACCTGACAGTAACAGCATTCAAAAAGGTTTTTACAGATAAAAACCACAGTACGGAGCTGGTGGGCATCGGGTTACCTGCTGCAGGTCGTGTGCCTCGCTCTTCTGCTGAGTGCATCTAAATACTTCAGCTGGATGGGGCAAAAAACCTGCTGACATCATCCATGAACTCTGGGCTCAGATTTTCCTGTAAGCAAATACTGAAATAACCATGGGAGAACAGCAGTTAGATGAGGAGAAAAGCTAAGATCCTGATTCAGCAAAAGCTTTTACAAAGGTATTTAAAGTTAAGCACATGCTTAAGTGCTGTGCTGAATCAGGGCCTCAGGGAGGTCTTGTTATCTATGAAAGATTTCCAAGTGGGAATGTGTAGGAGGAAAGCAAGGTGTACAGTTACAGCAGGAGTGTAAAGAGAAAAGGAGATGTGGGAAAAGTTTTTGGGTTATCATTCTAACTTGTTCAAGAAACTCAGCAAAGATGCACAGAAACTAAGGACGAATATCCAGTAAAATTAAAGCAGAATAAGACTATGGGAATGGGGCAGGGAGCTGGAGCTGGAAGCTCATGAACTGACAGTTAGGCAAGTGAAAAGCAGAGGAAAACTTTGCTGCTGTGCATGGAAGGACAGACACTCCAGGAAAATATAAAACAAAACAAAACAGAACAACCAACCAAGCAAAACAGCTCTCAAATTTTAAATCTGTATCACCAAAGTCTCTTCAGCGCCTGCTCTAGAATTATATTCACAGCCTGAATTCAGTTTCCTCACTTTTGTGTTTAAATTGGGAGTAGGGGCAAATTCAAGGGCTGAGCTCTATAGTACAAGAGACTGCAAGTCACCAGGCAGGGGGTAGCAGGACCAGGTCTTTAGGGGAAGCCATCTGGTGCTGAGGACCCATTCCCATGTTTCCTGCTTTATGGCTGCACAGCTGATGGAGCACCCCACTGCTGCCAATGCCCATGGTCCCTCTGTTTCACCTGGTCCCCTCAGCCCCATCCTGCAACCCTCTGGGGACAGCTCAGACCTGAAGCACAGGGATGCATCCCTCAGCTGAGGGCTACTGGGGGACCTGCAGTGAGTGTGCTTCATCACTACCCCCAGCCATGGGTGAGGACATCTGACAGAACTGTCCTTGGGTGAATGCCACAACCCCACACTTGATCCTAGCCAGGAGACACAGCACCACCACCAACCATGGTGCTCAACCTCATCATCTACCTGGCATTCTACCATCTGTTCGTCCTCTCAACCAGATGACGATGTCACAGGTTGGACACCACCCTGATCTTTTCAACCTTTTGGGGAAGGTAGAGATAAAGGATCAGTCAGTTGGTTGGGTCCCAGGGGCTCATGCAGGTTGAGCTGTCTCAAGCTCATACTCTCCAGAACCTCTCTGCAATTTGAAACCCAGTGCAGTATGTGGGGAGAACTGTGGACTTTCTTTCCTATGTGCCCTCCTCATCCAATGAGCTCCATTAATGACCCTTCCAGTTTGGCAGTCCCCTTCTTTCTATTGACTGTGCAGGAGGCCTGAGTTTAGAATGTAAATTTAAATGACACAAACAGACCTGAGTTTCTTCACAGCTTTAAAAAAAACAGTCATTTCATGTGACTGGTCTCTTTTAAGCCTGATGAGCCCTTGTTATTGCACTGGAAAGGAAGAGGAAACGCACTTGCCAGAAAGGTTTAGCCTTGGTCGTGCTTGCAGCAGAGAAACGTGCAGTGTATTTGTGGGCTGTGTTTGTTCTTGGAAGCAGATTTCCTCCGTGCGTTTCTTTGATTATGCCCATGTAAATATGATGATTATCAGATTTCAGTAACTGTTGCTGCTCTCCAGCTTGGCCTGTTGCAATAATGAAAACGGGCGTGATGCCTGGTCCCCCATCCGGGCACTTCAATCACCTAACGTGACCATTAGCTTCTTTGTCCACAAATAGGCCACAAGTTTGGTCAAATTATCAAATTACATTCCCGGAGAAATATTAAAATCATGTGAGTGGCTTTTAAATCCCAGTGGTTCATGAACTTTTTT
The DNA here is from genome assembly GCF_020740795.1 of Apus apus. Taxonomy (NCBI): domain Eukaryota; kingdom Metazoa; phylum Chordata; class Aves; order Apodiformes; family Apodidae; genus Apus; species Apus apus. The sequence goes on from NC_067285.1 coordinate 2,031,580, forward strand.
TAATATCTGCCAAGCCGAACAATGGGACCCTTTGCAATCCCCCAGTGAGCACCTATTAAAACCACAATTTACAACTATACATATCATCTAACGTGTTAACCAGGTGTTCCAGTGTTATTGTTTGAAATTCTACCTAGGTTTAAATCAAATGAAGAAAAGCCAAAAGTCCAATTAAAATCCCACATTGCCTCTTTATCGTGTGTAGGTGAAAGACATTTGTTATAGATTTAATGGCAGAAATCTCATAAAATTTTAGACCATCCTCTTTTCTTCCCAGTTTCTTGTTTCTTGCTCAGATTCTCACAGCTTACTGGCATTTCCTGTTCTTAGCTGTAAAAAAAATAGAATAAATCTAGGAATTTCTGGCTTAATTTTAGTAGCATCCTGGACACTCCAGCAGAATTTGACAATTGAGTGTTGTCATGGGATATTAAAATCCTGCAGTGGGCCCATTTAAGCTATTATTTCATAGGCTGTCCCTTAATCAGTTCCATCCCTTGGCTGTGCACTCTTTGCCAACATGTGTCTATTTTATTTAATAGTTCAGTGACAACAAATTTATGTTGCTAAGCTCCAAAAAGTAAACCTTACCAAAATACCTCCCCAAACTGCCTTTACAGACATCCACCAAAGTAATATGGAATTCAGTTGTCTTCACTTGGCCGTAATTACTTCCAGACCCAGGCTGCCTATCTTTGTCTTTGGCCATTTTTCTCATTCCACCCCAGCCCAGAAATAATGGTGTTTCTTTACATTTATGGTTTTCTACTTAGATTTCATTGTCACCCACCCCTCCTACCTTTTGATTTTAGCAGACCTTGACATTTAACTAGTGACCTAGCTCTCCCTCCAAATATATGTTTTCTTCTCTGCTTGACAAAAGACCTGGGTTTTCAGTGCCCAATAAAACAAATTAATTTTCTTCTGGTGCGACAACCTTCCCCACCCCCCTTCTTTTCTCAGGCATTAAAACTGGGACAGGGAAAAAAGTCACCATTGCCTCGCTAATTTGAAATCCATTGAATAATATGATAAATGAGATCAACTTTTTGTACAGAACTAGTGAAACTGGCAAAAAATAAATGCGTCGGTTACAGGACATCTGTTCTCTTTTACGCTTTACTTACGAAAATAATTCTTGCCAGATTTTACCCACCCATAATAATTACACAATTTTTACAGATGTAGTTTGTAACAGCCTCACTTTGGTCCAAAACCTTTAATATGACTTGCAATGAATTTACTTCTTGGCTTGCACTTTATTATGTTTTTGCAATAAAAGGGCTGAGGTAAAGTTATTTGTTTCCAGCTCTGCACCTTTTACTAACATTTTTTATAAACAAAACTGCTAGGCTAGAAATGATTGTTGCTGTCATCGCCACCATTCCTATTGCAATTACTACACATTTTGTGTTTGGACATTCAATTTGGTGTTTGCTTGGAGCCTGTTTTCCTTGTTCTTAATTATCTGTTCTTTGGGAGCACCAGACCAGTGAGAAGGGTACTCGTGCATGTCCAGCTGCAAATGATAAAACATCATGACTTCTATCGATACTTAAAGACAACAGTACTAATTATTGGAAATGGGTCCTGGCTATAAAAAAATCTTGAGCCAGCTCCAGAAATCTCTGCCTTTTAGGAGTGTGAGGGCCTAAAGCTTTGATTGGGCCACTGGAAACACAACTCGAGAACCAAAGTTCAAGCCACTTCCATGCCAGGACCTCGGTGTGGGACAGCCTCTAATTGTAACAGCGTGGCAGGCAGTGCCACCGTCCTGAGGCTCTGCCTCCCACTTACATCCATTTGCAAAACTTTATAAATCAGATGCAAATATTTTCAGATGCTGAAACTTGCCGTAAAGTACCCTGGCCTGAGCCCAAATGAATTCTGACATCCAATTTTTTTAAAGGGGAAAAAAAAAAGGGGGGGGAAAGAGAAGTTGCAGTTTCCTACCAAAAGCAGATAGGATGTATCGGGTTACTTTCTTGGGGCCAGATACTTAAAAAAAATTCATTCCTAGGGAACAACACATTGATTCATGAGCAGAACCAGCCCAGTAACACAGCTTTGGAAGAGGATGCTCTGTTTAATTAAGAGACGTGGATGCAGTCGTGGCCACAAGCTGATTTTGATCTCGTAAATTAAACCTCTATTACTTTTAAAGGGGAAGGGTGACGAGCTGAATGGCCATGAGACTCTCAGCCATCACTGAGCACGTGCATGTGGTGCCCACATAGATCTCTGCCACACCAGCCATTATTATTGTTATTATAATTCATGGCATAAACTGTAACCACTTGCAACTGCTACACTCTGCACGACCCAATTAAGAGCGACAGAAATGGCTCCATTTAATGGGTCCAGTGACATGATAATGCGTTCAAGGGGTCAGTGCCCTACACCGCACATCAATGGCAGTTGACACACTGTTTTTTAATACTACCACTTAAATATGCATTAGAGGCTTAAAAGCAGCAATGAAGTAATGAGAAGGGTTAGACTTAAACTTAAAAGTGCAAGTAAAGTGTGACCTGCAAATATAAGTGTTGATAAATTCAGGGTAGGGGTTTTTTTAGCCTAAATGCACTTTTAAGATTTACGTATTTTTAACCTAGTGCTCCTGCAAAACCCAAAGCATTTATTGAGCTCACTTGAAGCAGCAAAGCCTTCACCAGATGAGGCCTGTAAATGGGACAGGGCTTTTTAACCACAACATGATGGCACTGTGCCCATAAATTTATGATTTTTGCACCAGAGTTTAGGAAACTGTTCAATGTGCAACCACAAAATGAAATAACATCTTGTCACAGCACACTGGGCAGCTGGGCATTATGCCCTCTACCCCAAACCTGAGCCCTGATCTCCTGCTAGTGTTTCCAGTCTCTTTTGCAGCACCTGCAGGAGAGGTGAGATCTGGGGTACACTCCCAGGGCTGTTTCCCATTCCAGGAGGGTTCCCACTCCATCAGGAGTGGTTTCAAAACTTGCCAAAATCCTCTTCTGTGGGCAGAATCTTCTTAGATTGTTCGAGGTTGCTCATTAAGCCCTTCTCAGTGGTTTTTCATTTCAATATTTTTTTTTCTTTTTCTTGTAGATATCTCAGGGAAACCTAATCAAAACCAAATAAGGGTATAACAGACTCAAAGAATCACAGAAGGTTTGAAGGGACCTCTGGAGATCATCTAGTCCAACCCCCCTGCCAGAAAAGGACAAACGCACAATCTAGGACAGGTCACACAGAAAAGCATCCAGACAGGTCTTGAAAGTCTCCAGAGAAGGAGACTCCACAACTTCTCTGGGGAGCCTCTTCCAATGCTCTGTAACCCTCACAGTAAAGTTTTTCCTCATGCTGAGGTGGAACTTCCTGTGCTCTAATTTGCATCCATTGCCCCACGTCCTATCACTGGGCAGGACTGAGAAGAGATTCCTTCTTGATACCCATGCTTCAGATATTTATACACATTAATAAGATCTCCTCTCAGTCTTCTTTAGACTAAAGAGCCCCAAGTCTCTCAGCCTTTCCTCATAAGACAGGTATTCCAGTCCCTTAATCACCCTTGTAGCCTCTGTTGGACTCTCTCAACCTGTAGAAGTACAGGATGATTTATTAGGTCCTAATAGAGGTTTGTGATATCACTATCAATTCTAGTCTGAAATTGTTAGAAGTGGGACACTAAGGCCATGAGAGTCAGGTGGCATCAAATGTGTTCTGTAGACAGATAAGACCTTCGACCTTCCCCTCCACTCAGCTGTCCCATGGAAAATAGGCAAATTCACTGTGACTCCCACAGCTTCTAAGGGGTGTTCTGTGATGAGGCAAATCGAGCTCTGAAATCCAAATTTTCTTCCTCTGGCCTCAGCCAGGCTGCTGGACCCAGAGTGTGTGGATGAGCAGGGTTGCAAGGGACTGTCAGTGAACATCAACTCCAGGAATCACATTTAATTAAAAAAAAAAAAAGGGAAAAAAAAATTATATCTAATATTTTGGCTGTTGAATCATATGTTATAAAGCTGACATCGTCTCTGTAATCCCATCTGAGCACTGTGTGCATGTGATTTAAATATGTTAATAATCACTCCCTGCCCCTGTCATTTAATCTTTTTTTTTTAAGTTGTTTAGACAGATACTGGAGCAGGTCCAGTTCCCTCTCCAGCTGAGCCCTTTCCCTCGCACTGCACAAGCACATTGTAGGGATCTTTTTTTTTGGAGATAACAGGAGATATTAGCTCTGCAGATACTCGCAGTTCTCATTACACTAACCCCCTTTACCCAGCGCCGGCGCGTTGCTGCCGCTCACTCTCAGCCCAAGCCCACGCAGCACAAAGAGGCTCTTTGGTGATGTGGCAGCAGCACATTTCCAGAGCAACGTGCGCAGCTTCCTCCCCCATTTACAGGAGGAACCAGCTGTAATGAATTTAGATGATATTCAGCTCTACCACCCTGCTTAATTCACTCAGTGGCCTTGATGTTATAGGAGATGAGCAAAGGGACCGGGGGTAAATCCGGTTGACTTGGTGTTAAAGTTAACATTAACAACAGGAACAGCAAGCTCCCAGTGTTCGACTGTCACTGACCCTTCAACACGACTCAAAAGCTCTGTGATTCCCATATTTCCCCTGCTAAAGCAAATACAAGCCCGACCGGTAGCGCGCGGTTGGTTTTGAGCGTGCCCTGCGCTGGGTGGTCTGGGGACTTATCCTACTTCCCATCTCATTTGCCTGCAAACGCCTTCACCTTGTCAGGGCCAATAATTATCCGGCCGGCGATGCTCAGAGCTGCCATTCCTTAAGATTGGATGAGATTGAAGAGGCTGAGGCTCGGCTCCTCTGTGCATTTTCTCCGTCAGTTAGTGTATACACTGGGGGCCCGGCGAGCCCTACAGCAGAGCTACACTAACTTTCTCTCCCCTTCCTTATTATGGAGCTTAATAACAGCAGGCAGTGTATTAATATGTAAGAGATCAAGAGATTATTGATTAGAATCACTTGGCTAATATCCCCTGTCTGTCATGTAGTTCAGCAGCCCTTTCATGATTTTTTGTGTCAGTCCATTTAAATATTCATGACAGAGTTGCTTTGTACCTCCACGGCTGAATTTCTAATTAATCTGTCAAAAGAAATACAATATGCCCCTAAGCCTTATTATTATAAGGGTCAGCTGAAACAGAGCTGGCCTGGCTAGGCCTAAGGGGTAATTAATTATAACAATGCGGTGTTTACCTTCGTCGGTACCTGCGGCCTAAATGAGTGCTAAATTAGACTCAAACCACTTCAGTCCGTGTTTGAAGCACCCCGATATGCCAGACTAAATCATAATGATGGGGAGGAGAGAGCGGAGAGCCACTCCTGTGTAACAACATAATCAGCAATTATAGCTAGGAAATGGGGAGAAGGGGGAATTTTATCTCATTAGAAGAGCCCGAGCAGAAAGTTTTTTTTTCTGTCACCAGCTCTTTTCTTTCGAATTCAAATGATCCCACTCTAAAGGTGAGGGATCTCAAATTTAATTCCAGTGCAGAAAGCCAGCCTAATTAGTGGTATACTTTGGCTAAAATATGAATGACATTTGCTCCAGCTTGCAGCGGCCTATTAATAGAGGGTGTCAGAGTGAAACATTAAGTGTATCATTCTTCTGTCAATTTATTTCTGTCATTATTGTTTCTTTATTTCCTCTGCCACATTATGGTCACTAATTTCCTCTCGCTTTTATGAGATTCTTAATGTGGGCCTTTAATGAACTCCAAAAACTCAACCACAACTCTGAAATTAAAATACTAGTCTCCTGTCAGTGTGACGCGACAGAGTAAAACTTGAATAGTATCATTCTTCTGTCAATTTATTTCTGTCATGATTTTTCTTTATACCCTGCCACATTATGCCCACTAGTTTAATTCCATTTTTATGTGACTTGTTAATGTGAATTTTAGGTGGCTTTTAATCACCTCCAAATTTGTAGAATATCACAATAAATCATAACTGTATCCCCTCTTATGACAATTTATTTCTGTCATTATTTTTTATTTCTCCTTCCTTATTACAACTCCTGGTTTCATCTCCTCCTCTGTGACCTTTACATAGTTGCATTTTGAAAAGGGAGCACAGCCAAAGTTTGCTCTTTTGCAGTATCTCAGTGGTGGTGGTGGTACAGCAATGGTCTGCCCGGCCAGGGATGCTCTGCCCATCCAGCCATGCTCTCTCTGCCCATCCAAGGATGCTCTGCCCATCCCACCACGGCACCAGCCAAGCTGTGACTCCAGCATCACCCACAAGTTGGGTGCTTTGAGTAGCCCAACAACAGCAGGAACCTGGTCCAGAATCTCCAGCGTGTTTCACTTACAGGGTGGCTTCTGAGCAAGTGACATTTCATTAACACTATTGATTGGGGTCAGTCTAATTCCTCCGTGTAATGAAGGGGTGTAATTAATTGGTGCTGTTGAGTCCCGTGTCCAGAGATCATTGAGGGATGACATGGACACCCTAGTGCAGCAGCACCAGGAGATAACTCAGGGTGTTCAGCACCTGCAGCATACCGAGTACCTCCCTTCACAGTTCATGTTTTAAGAAGAAAACTTCTACAACAAACACAGAAACTTACACCGGTTCCCGGGTAGTCGCTCTTAAAAAAACCCTCAGTGTTTTGTCCATTTTTTCCTCCCTCAAATAGCTGTACATCTAAACTTCAGCCTGGCTGAAGGGAAGATAGAGTAATCCCTAGCCAGTCTTTTGAAACTGTGCATAAAGCATCTGTAAATGATGAAAAAGGAGATAAGGGGGATGTTTTTCCCTGAGATGATTGCAAACATGATCATTAAAAAGCCTTTCTTTCTGCCCAGACCAGCATTGTCTCTCCATGTCCCCGGCAGGTGATTCCAGGCAGTGGCTTCCCTTTACCCACACATGAAAACAGAGAGTGGGGAGACCCAAAGCATGCCTCTGTCACTGCAGAGCTATCAGGTGTGGCACTCCAGCCCAAGAAAAGGCCCTCTGAAGTGCTCCAAAAGGAGGTGGAAACCATGTCCCTGGATATCAGGCCATCACACTTTGCTGTCTTGACCTTTTTGCAACTTTCCCTGGTGCCTGGACTCCCAGTGTGCAGGAGAAACCTGAAGTCAACCCCAAATATCTCAGCAAGGGTAAGCAAATGGGCTTAAAGACCGTGATGGTGGGGTCTGCCAGGAGAAAGACACCTTCTGGGACACGTGGGTTCATGTCAACAAGGGAGACTCAAGAGGAATATCAGGTGACTCTGGGTTATGTTGGATCCACAAGCAAACATCAAGTAGCTGGCTAAAACATGAATACGTCGACAAAATATTTATTTGGGTTGGATTTTGGATGTAGAGGTACTGACTTTCTCATTAAATGGTCTGGAGAAATGTACAGAGGCTGTGCTATTGAAGCACTGCTGCTCTTGGCTGCTGTGGACCTGAGCCCGCTGCACCTTGCTCTGGCAAAATTTCCAGCCAAGATCCAAGGGTCTGACCTACCTGGGACCACGTGGGGTCCTGGGGACACCAGAGGGATGTTTTATTTCTGTGCCACTGGGGCTCACATGTCACCTGCAAAGCTCCTGGAGATTCATGTAGTGGATGTTCTTGGTGGGGCAGCAAGGTTGGGCAAGGCGGAGCCTGGGGGGGCCTCTGGCTGATTTAGGCTCAGTGGGCACAGCTGTGCTCTGAGCATGCAAAACATGGGCACTTCCCTAAGCTGAAGATACTCCTTTTTGACCAGGATAAAGTGAACCAATTGCACAAGGGAGAATTCTTCAGAGAACTGTGATACCATCTTTCCTGCATCCATTGCTGTTTCTAAACCAATAAGAAATACAACATCTTCAGGTTCTGGACCACCACTAATTAGGTGGCTGTGTGGCATGCATATGTGGGAGGCTCTCAGAAGAACAGCAGCAAGGACCAGCATCAGGTATAGATGTTAAGTTACTGTATGATTAAATTCTACTCATATTTATGTTCTTCCATAAGCTTACTTTGCCTGAGAAAGATCTTTTTTACTGAAAATATGCAAACATGTGCTTTGTTGTGAGCTGTTGGCATCAGTCTGCTTGGACACCCAAAGAAGTCTGTAAGAACTGACTCCTCCAGAGCAGGGACACCCTGTGTGAGTTGCTTTTAAATCCAACTCCTTGGATACATTTCGTAAAGTAAACTTTAAATTTTGAGCTAGAAGACCCGAAAACGGGGAGGAGCTCTGCACAACAATTTTATTTTGAGATTCCTTAAATCAGGCTAAGCAGATTCTGTATCTCTAATGTCACATTAACAAAACAAACTCTTGTTGTTCAGCTAAGGCTGTCTGTAGCCTGCTAAAGCATGAAAGTCCTATAATTTCATAAAAATCCCAAGTATTCAAATTTCCATACAGTGATGCTTTTTTATCTAATTTAAAATTAGTAACAAGCTTGCTCTATACAACAGACCATTAACTTGATAAGATACTAGTAGCATATTGAGTGAATATTGTGTTGTGCTAGCAAAACAAATACAAAATAGAAATTTGCTAATGTGAAAGATTTTTTATATCATTAGGAATGGGTCATCTTTTGGTATTTAAATAAATAAACTGGATTCCATCACTGAGCACCCCAGCTTTTTTTTTCCTCTACTCTAATTGAAAGTGAAAGCACAGGATGGAAAATGGTCCATACAAATGTGCAAGGTTTTGGTCAGATTACTTTAATCATTTATTTTTATTTTGTTTTCATTTTTTGGAAGGTGCAATTATCTGAGACATTAGCTTTTATAGTTTTACTTCTCCTTTTGTATTTCCATCCTTGCCAATTCTTAAAGCAAAGAACTGGTTTCATTTTCATCCAGGCTGTGTTTCACATTTGGTAGTCTGTTTGCCTCTCTTGCAGTATTTGTCTAAATAAAAGTATATTTTAAAGCTATGAAGCCTGTACCAGTAACATGCATTTTCATTTTAATTACAAAATGTCTAAACTTTCTATCTAATTTTGTGTAAAAGAGCTCTTTAAAATTCCAAAACACTGGAGAAAGAAAAACATTAACAAAAATATTTACACATGGGGTGTTTCTTAAAGAATGAATTATAATCATCTCAGAAAAAGGGCCTAAAGGGGGAATGTACCAAGGGGACTGAGACTGGCACTATGGGAAATTGATATATGTAGGCATGTCCCTGCACACATTTCATACATGACTGTACTGGCAGAATTTGTAGTCCTTCCCCACGCAAACATGACAGGGCTCCAGAGTTACTTCTTTTGTCTTTATTCATGAATATCTTTGGTATTTTTTGTCAGGGTATTGGAAGGCATGTGCTGATGGGTAGCACCGCACACTAGCATGTGCAGCTTTCCCCTGGCTGCAGGAGGACAGCCCTCCAGACACGAGCTGCATCTCAGGATTACCCTGAAAGCTGCAAAGGGTGCGTGGGAAAGCACCTCTGCTAGCTCAGTTTAGGGGTTTCCTTTCCAGCATGACAAAATTCCCAATTTATTTCCTTTAATATCTGTATTTAACAGGCTAATTTCTGCAAGGCATCAGAAAATTCCTCAAAAAAGATGACAGGGGAGATGGTGGACGGAGCTACGGAGCTTGCAGACTTCTGTGGGTTTTTTAAATTCTGTCAGCTGGATATTGACTGACTTTCTAATGCACACTCCTCTAATTCTTAATTAGAATGACATAGCTAATTAATAAGTTTTTTCCAATTATAAATTAACTTAGGATCAGAACTCTGGCTTTGCATGTAATTTCCTATAATCGCTAAAGCTACTGCAAAAACATGTCTCCTACCAACCGTAACTTTTTTATTTAACACAGACAGACAAGTTCTCACTGGGTTTAAATTTTACAGCAAATTATCTCTGTTGGGATTTATGAAGGGAAATTAAAAAAAAAAAAAATTCAGAAGAGTTTTCTTTTTTCTTTTCTTTTTTTTTTTTAACATTTCTTTCTTTCTTAAACAAAATAGCATCTTTTAATGGACAATTTCTTTCTGAGACTTAAAAGGAATTCATCCTAATATTTTAATGTTATTACAGGGAAGGAAGAAAGAGAGCAGGTGATAATTCGTTTTTTCATAACTGTTACCACCTTTTCATGGTTTCTGCAAAAATGATTTGGGAGGATCCTGCATGCTGCTCATTTATAGAATCTTAACTGGAGAGACACTTATCTCTTTAGTAATGAACCAGTGTAATTAAAGGTGGGAATGTGGACGAGTTCAGGCACTGGCAACATGTCACATAGTTGGCTGCTGCAATTCCTTCGTGGTTTATCAAAGACTACTCCTTTAATATGGAGATTACACTTATGTACTTGTCTGAACTTGAAAGGCATTTGCCTAATTTACTTATTAATGAGATGTAAATCTATTTGTACGGCACGTCACAAGTTTCCCGAAATCGCTGCTACTTAACCAGTGATAAACCCTATGATTTAAACGAAAAATAATACATTTAGCTTTCCACATTCATTCTGTTAAAAATTGATATAGTCTATGTTAAATTTATTAATATTGCTTGCTGTCATTCAGTTTGCAGCTCTTACTGAAATATGACTTGACAGCGGCCGCATTAAAGATGTATGCCATTGTATTCAACAAAGATTAATGAAGCCCGGTAAAAATAGCTGTAAAAGAGAAAGTGATCCGAATGTAAAATCAGTGAATTAAATGAGGCCTTGCATACCATTTGTTAATATGCATGAGGAGGGAGGCAGCGAATGAAAATGTCTCCCTGCAAAGTTCATTTGGGAATGTTTCAATATTGTCTGAATATCACCAAACTATTGAACGGCGGTTTAATAGAGCCCTGCGTACCGCCGGGGTCCGGGCGCCCGTGCCCTGAGAAATGCTGGAGACAAAATCTGGTTCACTGGCAAACAGGAGAGAAGCCTGCAGGAAAAATAATAATAACCAGAGCCTGATAATATAAATACATACAGGATAGACGTCTGTTCTCCTCCTTCTTCCCCCCACTCCACCTTTCTCCGGCTGTCTACAGTGGAGGCTTTCAATATTAAAGCCACTTGTGATAGAGAGCTTTAGTGCTGGATGCCTCTTTTTATGGAAGAATTGCATGTGGCAACACTTAAAAGGCTTAGATGCTCTGGATTTCTAAGAGGTTAATGTGTCTGTCTGTCTGTCTGGGTGTCACAGCTACTCGTGTGCCAGAATCCACGCAAAGAAAGACTTTACTGACTTCTTTGAATAACATTTTTGGGGAGTGATTTATTTCAACAGCCCTCATTATAAAATGCTACTGAATTTATAACTTACAGGTTGAGACTTTCAGATAAATTAGCACTGGCAGAAAATAGCATGCAGCAGTCACCACGTAAACATGCTGTATTTATCAATCAAGGTATTTTGATGGACTCGAGCTGGTGGCTTCTTTTCAGATTTGAGCACCAAGTCAAACATTTGCAGAAAAGACCGTTCAGAAATATTTTGCTTCTGCAGTTTAAAAATATATATTAATCTGGCTGCCCCTTTGGTAGTAAAGTAGTTAATGCACCCAAAAGACTGTCAGCTTGGAGGCAATTTGGATGTATAATGTATACACGTGTGGTGTAAAAGCTTGTAGAAAAGCTCTGCCTAAAGCATAAACTTTCCCAAAAGAACGAACACCGGTGTTCAAGCCCAGAGCAATTCTGAGGGATTCTCAATAGGAGACTCAGCTCGTGTCACCCAATTTCACCCTCTCAATGTAGGGTCACAGCCAGCCCCAGACCCCACTTGCTGGAGTGGTTCTTTCTCCTCAAGTTTGCTGAAGGGGACAGGGATGGAGCCTGGAGCTGTGTCCTCTTGGTGCAGGGATGAAGGGAGAAGGGATGTCCCAAGCCATGTGCTCTGACAGGTTCCAAGTGGCCTCCAGCGAGTCCTGCACAGCTTCCCTACAACTCACATGATCTGGAATATAAATATTTGCATTTAAGGATGTGGGAAACTCTGGTCTGTGTTTGTGAGGTTCTGCAGAGTACTGGGTCAGCCCAGATCAGCCCAGTTTGATTTGTCCCAAGTTAGTGAGGCGAGTGGCAAACTGACCTGCTAACTTGACAGATGAAGAGAATAGAAAAAGACGCAGGTTCAGGTGTTGGGCTGTTTAGGTTTTGCTTATACTCTTCATTTGAAAACACTTAATTTTAGTGGTGAAAAATTTCCTACTTCATTCCCCCATTGGGTGACCACAAAAGAATGTGATGGTGGAACCATTTATTTTTTCTAAATTACTTTTAGATTATTTATGAATAGGGCATAGAATGCATAAGGATCACAGAATCAGGCATACGGATAAATCTAGAACTTAAAAAAATTATATATGTGTACAGTATTGACATGTGAAATTGCTTTTTGCAACCCAAGGTCCTTCAAGTGTCATGTTTGAGGAAACTCCTGATATCTGTAGAATATCTGCTTCTGCCTCTGCTTAATTAAGAACATTTGTCTAGTTGTAAGACTTGAGTTCATCAAGAGTAGCCATTAAAAAAGAAACAGCAAACACCCAATGGGGTGAGAAGCAAAGAGCCTGCCCTTTGGGTTCCCAGCTCTCCCTGATATAGCTAATTAAAACCATTCATAAGGCAACCTGCACTAATGGCCAGACACAGGCTACTCTCGCTCGACTTTGGCTGCAGCATTAGCACCCTGTGGAATGACCTATTTGCTGCCTCGTCCCTTTTTCCTCTGGATACAGTGTAAGGAGAGGGCAGGGCCCTGTATGACGAAGGAGCACAATTAGTATGAAGTTGCTCTTCAAAGTTAGAATTAGAAAGGCTAAAAAAAATAAAAACAAGTTAACTTGTGTAACGAGAAAGTTTTTGTTCCAGCAACGAGACTGAAGTTTTCTTTGAGAACAAGAGAACAAAGGGAAAAAGCAACTCTTGGGGGAACAGCAGGAGCACTCCCTTTTCCCTGTTTTCTTTCTTGGGGACTTTGTTCCCCTCTAAGGGGGTGTAACCCTTTGTGACAAGCTGTGCCACCAAAGCAGAGAGAGATGGGAAGGGGCAGTAACACTGAGCACAGGAGAAGTGAAGCTCATGATGCTGCTGTGACTTCAGTGGGGAAGGGAAGCCAAGTTCGTTTATAAGGGAGGAGATGAAGTGACCAGAGATGCCTTTAAGTGGTTAATCAGAGTAGTGTTTAGCCTTTAGATAGCTCTGTTCCTCTCCAAAGTGGATACATGCTTGTAGTTTTGTGTATAAGCAAGAAATGAGAAGCAATGAACTGAGATTGTGGAAGAAATGCCCATGGAGCAGATCCCTGGTCCCTGACAGAGGGGTGTGTGTAGCCTCTGGGCCATTTTGAGGAGCAATAGCAGCAAGGTTTGGAGGGCAAGCAGCACACCACTGACAGTCCATCAAAAAAACTCTCCAACAAGTGGCTCTTTAAGTATTTTATTTTGCAGTAATTCCCTTCTTGATCCTTACATGCTTTAGGTAACAATATAATAGGGACACAAAGTGCTTGAATCGATACTTAGTTTTTATGATGCTGTGAACCACGTTGGCTCTGGCTTTCACCCTCTGGTGTCTGCTGGAAAAGAGTCCTGCCCCAGCTGGAATAGCCCATGCAGGGGCTGCACTGACAGCAGCCCCTGAGTGTCTGTTTCCTTATTACTGCACACAGAGAACTGGTCCCTTTCCTCAGTGAATTTTAAAGATGCTCATTTAGATAAAGACCGTTTAAAAGTTTACATTCTGAGTTTGGGGGTTTAGACATTTTTATTTTATTATTCTTTTGGAAAAATGGAAATGCATGGCAGAGGTGTGCCAGATCCCAGCCTAGAGCCACAACACAGGAGAGAAGAAACCACTTCTCCAGAGCAGAGGTCTGTGCTGAGCAATGCAAAGCTAAAGGTGGTGGCCAGGTCTTTGACCACTGCAATATCTTCAGCACGTCTCCACTCTTCCCACCAGCCCCACATGCCCCCTCAGCATGATGCTGAATGTGTGCAGTGCATCTTGCCCTTGACATCACCCATGGGTTTCCTCTTGATGTCCCTGGAGACTGGCAGTGACCTCCCATATAACACTTTGAAGTCTCCTAGTTCCTCCTACAAAGGGCATAAAAGACATGATCAGACACCACATCACCCTCAGCCCCTGCAACTCATCTCCCACATTTTAATTGGGAACATGGTTCAAAAAGGAAGGGGGTGAGAACACCCTGATCTGTGATTTTTTTTATTTTTTTTTTTTTACAATCCAGTCATTTTTTTGTTTGTGAAATTTTCAGTTTGGTTGCAAAAATATGGCAGAGGCAAAAGCTGCAGTTGGCATTGCCTTTGGCTTGGGAGGTGGCGGGTAATTTTCAACCCTGGCTTGCTGCAAAAAACCCAAGTCTGTGGTACAAGCAGTGTTCCCTCACTTGTGCAGCAACAGGAAGATACCAGCAGCCATAGGAACTCTACATTTATTTTGTTGCAGAAATTTCATTAATTGTAAACCTGTTCACTGTTTGACAATGAGCTATCACAATGGGTTTGTTTACCAATAGGTCTAACACTGAAGATGCTGCCTGTACAAACAGGGCCTTTTGACAGAAATGTTGGTCCCTCGAGTGGAAAATAACCCCTAAATTCCACTAGTAAAATTTTAATTTTCAAAAATATTAGGCATTTGCTATAAATAGCTGTCATCTGTCAAATAAACGGAGCAAGCCCTGGGAGCCTCCCTATCAAAGGAGACCATTCCAGAGGCAGCCTTTGTCTTAAATGGGTCTGTAGACATGGCTTGTGTTGGTTTTTGAGTAATCCCAGCCTGTTTATAATCTCATCTATTTCATGGAGAGGATATGAAAATAGCTCCCTGCTGTATGAAAATTATCTATATTCTAGTGCAGACAATATAGTCAGTCTATTGAAAATAATGGAGTGAACTCGGCTACGCAGTTTATTTCAATGTGTAAAGTCTTTGCACATCATAATATCAAATAAACTCTGCTGAAAACATCATCCTCATATAATTGTATTATACAAGACTAGTGTCACCTTTTGTTTAGAAGAGTACCATTATGCTTTTATGATATACTTTAAGGAGAACTAGATGGTACCATTGATTCTTGTACTAGCATTTTACATCAAAAGACCTATGTCTGCAGTCCAGGTCACTGAAATCACAAATGAAGTGAATTTAATGGTCTAAGTTTGGTCTCCAGAGAACAACAGAATAGTTAGTACCATCATAAAGTCTGACAATGTAGCCCTTTTGGCAGGTTTTTGTTGATAATAGGCTTGAACTGCAATCTTTTCACCATGGCATAAGAGGATCTGTTAAAGCAGGCTTCAGATACACTGGAAGAATAAAGTAGGGAAGGCTGCAAAGCACAATATTGTGCACACCTGCACCATACCTAGAGTAAGGTTAATGCAGTAATATCTGTGTGAAAACTGCCTCACCCCCACATTAAAAGCAGCTTATCATTAGGGATTACCTAGCCACTGCACCAGCTGCAAGTCTTTACTTAAAGACTTAAAGGTAAAGCTCTTACAGTTCCCAATCCAGTGACATTTGCAGCTCACTATAATTTATTGAATATCTTCCAAAGAGCAAACACAGGATTTCTCTTGGTACTGTTTTAGTTGGGTTGTAAATGCTTGCCATTTACCAAGAGAGAGAGAAAAATAACGGCGGGCACATTTACACTTTTGCAAAGCATCATGTAATATTTTGAACCTGTCTTTTCATGCTGACTCTCTTCATGTTCAATCTAAACACTGTTTACTCATTTAAAGTCTTGTTATAGCTCAGCTATGAAGCACAGTGCACACACACTTTCAAAGCTTTCACCAGAGCACCTTGCTCCCAGGTTTCATTAGGAAGACCCACGCTTGTCTGAAGAAAGCCTGAATTTTTAAAACTTCCTGTAACAAACATTCAGAAACATTCCCCCTTCAGCACTTCATAGTCCTGCTGCCAAGACCTTTGGAGACTTAATACAGATAAGAATCTTGAAAAGAGAATTTATTGAGGTTATCTCCACTTATAAGGCACGCTGATGTGTTGATGCAAATCAAAAGGAAATGGTTAAATAAGCCAAATTACACGCTGGGTGATGAAACATTTTCTTTGCCTTGCCAGTAACATGCATGCAAATTATATTAATAGGCTATAATTATGTAAACTTTATTATGTGTGGTAAAGATAACATTAAAATTATAAGACAAATGACACTTAATCACCAATGGAGGGTAATGATAAAAGAGTCAGCAAAATTAACAGGCATCATCAAGATTGTTGTGGTTGCTACAGCTAGAGGAGCACAATGAGCCATACCATTTTATATAATAATAGCTGTTAACACTTGCACAGCACTGGTCACCTTCAAACTGCTTTACAAACATTAACTAATTATTATACAAGAATTGGGGGGCTGCTTGCTACATATATCCCCTGACTGCAAACATTCACCTGCTGCATGTGCTTAAAATAACTCATGAGGCAGATGTTGGGCCAGTCTTCCTCTCTCTGTCCTCCCCCAGACTGCTTCAGCAGGCTCAATTTACCAGGGTAGCCTGGTATCCTATTGAATATGGAAGAGTAGGATGAAATGAGTGTGCTGGACCAGTCACATTGATGCACAGCCACTTTAGAGTGATTTTTCTTCATAATTCATCTCCAAATTTTCAACCCTTGTGTTGACTCTAATGGTCCTGTGCCCAGCCATAGCACCCAAAGCCAAGGTTCATACATGTTGGGTTCTATTTTGCTTTCTTTTACCCTAGCGTGGACGTTTCCATTCCACCAAACAGCTGTTTCAGAGAATTATTGCCTGTTTCCTGGCACCTGCAGAAGTAAGAAACCCTCTACAGAAGAGCCCAAAGCTCCAGCAAGCTACAGCACCTCTGCTAACCTCAGCAGGACTCATCTGAATTTATCCTGGATGATGGGGGGACCCCAAATCCTCCCTGATATGGGCAAAACAAGGTATTTCTGTGCTTTGGCAGCTGTGCCAAGACGTAAACTGTCTCTGCCTCAACAGGAGCTGATATTTCTGTTTATGCAGGGCCTTCACTATAAATATTTTTGCTGCTGCAGAAATAACACTAATCACATGCTTATCAGCTCCTTCTGGTGTCTCCTTCGTTTGTGTCTTCCCTGCCAAGAAAAAAAAAAAAAAAAAAAAAAAAGCAAGAAAGATGGCAAATTCTCAAAGGTTTTAGAGTTTTAACAAGACATCACTAAATACAGAAAAAAAACAGTCAGAATCCTTCAGCTCACCCTGTAGAAGATTGCCCCCCAAATTTTGATTCCCCAGCAGAAAAGTGAGATTTCAAGTTACAGCAAACACATAAAATCACCATCTGATTAAAACAGATTGGAAGACTTGGAGTCCTCAGCACCAAACTGACAAGTGGCATTTGCTTTGGCTCAGCCCTGAAGTAGGACCCACTTTACATTAAACCCATCCCTGTGTCAAAGCTTCTTTTGCCAGTTACTCCTGCAGCTTCCCACCTCCTTGAAGATGCCATGTAATCAATAATGCCATTTGTTTTGTTGTTTCCATACAGGAGGGAGCAATGCAAAATGAATGGCTGCTCAAGAGTACTGTCAGTACAGTCTTGGGATATAAAATTCTCTGAATATGAATCCAAAATGCAAATTTTCAGATTTGTTACAGAAAATAAAATATTGTGACTATTGAATTTTGCATCCCAAAGAAGTACAAGCTGCGTGGAGCAATATAAGTGTTTCCTCAGTGTTCAAGCACTGGGGAAAGGGAAACTTCTTGCTGACTGTAATCCCCTCTGAATAACAGCTGAAAAAGGTAATAAAGATCATGGAGATTTCACTGTGAAAAAAAACCCATAAGACACAACTGGTTCTTCATAATCCAAACAGTTATCTGGCTTCATTTCTGCGTTCAGTATTAATATTTGTAATTGTACAACGCTGCTTATTTTTGAACCAAGAGATAAAAAAGGAGTTGTTGATTGAGAATGAAGCACTGCAGCATACTGAGGCACCCAGCAAGGCTCTCCATGGCATTGATGAGCAATTTATAAACACTATACTCAATGACAGGCGAAATTCAAGGATTAAACAGGAACAGGAGTGAGGTATCACAGCTCCCTGACTCTTCCAGGCTGTACTCAGCATATAAAAGTATCTCTTCTCTGGAAGCATAATGTGCTCTTTAGTCAGAGCTTTTGTTTTCCTGCCCGTCCCTAACGACAGGGGCACCTGGTTACACGCCAGGCAGATGGGCATTTTAATACCATGGAAAGACCAAAGCAGAAGGGCCCTGATTTGCTGACATCTCCAGCTGCAATAAGCAGTTCTACACGTGAGCCTTTGATCTGTATTTTCTAAACTCCATAACGAAAAACTTCCAGAATAAAAAACAAATGGAACAAACCAACCAAAAAAACCCAACAACAAGCAAAAAAAACCCCACACCCCAACAACAAAACCAAACCACAAACAACACAAAACACAATAACAAAACCATATTAGCTGCAAATTAGACATTCTCAACGAAGACTAGAATTATTTTTCAGGACAGAAGGCTCAATTTCCCAATCTCAGGTGTATGATTAAAATCAATTAAATCACTCTTCCAATGTCAGCAGCAAGATTCTCCTGACAAATGAAATTATGCGAGAAAAGTGTTCTCTTCACTCTTCAACCCTTTCTCAGCATCACTCACATCCACAAATGAGATCAAAATTTTCAGCTCGGGGATTTCAGAGATATTTTCCATAAGAACATGAAAAATCCCAGGAACCCTATGTAAGTAGACTTCATAGTCTCTAGTGGCGAGATGCTGATGGCCTATGTATGTTAGATATATTCATGACTAACTAAAATGAAAAGTTTGTGTGGAATTTAACCATTTGGGGACCACATCAGCATTTTTTTCATAAATTAAAGTTTTAATGGCAGGATTATGTACCGAGCTCTAGGATACATGTAGTAACCTTTCTGTGTCTCTTTTCATTCCCAAGGAAGTCCCTGGTGGCTTCACTCTATTGAAAAACTGGATTTTATCAATCTCTCTCAGCTGCTCACAGATACTAGAGCAGCAAAGCAGGCTAGACATCAAATGACCACATCATCTGTGGAGACCCAGAAGGGTTAATAGTTACTTACTGTAGTATTCCTTGAGACAAAACAAGGTGGCTTTTTAATTGTTTTGTTGGGTTCGGATTGTTGTTGTATTTTTTCTTTTTAAAAGTAGATAAATAAATCTTTTTCTAAGAAACACCACTTGAAATGCAGAGATATCTCATTTCCAGAGGTGTTCTGACGTGGCTGAACTGTACCTTCAGCAAATTATTTACCTCTTAATTTGTTAAAACATATGGGCTTAGAGGTAACTTTGCCCATGAGGCGTACATCTATATTATATGCTTGTTTGGTTTGACTTCGTTTTCCTTGGAGACTTGAACAAATGTTTTCCTCATTTCAGAAGTTGGGTTGGTTTTTTTTTTCCTCCCCTCACGTGTTCAAGGCAGCAGTGTTACATATGGATTTTGTTTCTTTTGACTGTGTTTAAAGAGAGGCATGCTAATTTACAGTACAAGAGGCAAAGTGGAGCAATGTTTCAGGATGAGAAGCACAGCCTATTTATAACCCTGCTCCAGAGCTGCTTTCCAGCTCCATCCCAGCAGCATCCCATCCCATCCACCCTAGCCAGGCTGGGGTTTGGTTTGGTTTTCAAACCACAGCAAACAACCTGTTCCTCTGCAAAGCAGAAAATGAACAGTTTGTGTCTTGTTGTTGAGTTTTTTCTTCAATATGAGAGAACTGAGCAACCAGCAAAGTCCACATAAAGTCCCTGTTTGTGTCTTAGTGCCTGAGAACAAAACCACTTACTAAGCACTTGGAAAGTGCTTGTCCTGCTAACAAACTAAAAAATCAAAACAGCCCAACAGCAGAGGATGAGTGTGATGGTAATCAAAATAGTATCATCCATTTGGTAGGTGCTGTAGCTGGAAAAGGTGATAAGTGGGATGTCCCCCTGAATGTTAACTGGTGTGTCAGCAGAGCTGAGTGAAGGGTGCTTTGAACTGGAAGAAAGGAAGTTTAGGTTAGACATTAGCAAGAATGTGGTGAGACCCTGGCCCAGGTTGCCCAGGGAAGCTGTGGCTGCCCCATCCCTGGCAGTGTTGAAGGGCAGGTTGGATGGAGCAGCCTGATCTGGTGGGAGGTGTCGCCACCCATGGTAGAGGAGTTGGAACTAGATGGTCTTTGTGGTCTTTCCAATCCAAACCATTCTATGATGCAGCTAGGCAAAGGAAATGGAAGAGGAAATGGCCATGAGGTCTTAAAGCCAACTGACTTGTGAAGATCTAGTCAAATATTTCCAACTGTGGAAAGTGTATTGCCATGGCTTCTTTCCATGAGACCTCTAAAAGCCCTGCAGGAAGAGAGGGAGCTCTTTTGTACTGTCTTCTTTTCCTTGCCCTCCATTTCACATAAAACAATTAATGTGTTAAAACATGACTCCAACAAGATCAGTCAAGTTTTAAGCTTTTCTTTCTCTCAGGCCTGTCCCTGCTATCAAGACCCCCAAACCAGCATCCACCATGGTTGTTTCTGGGAGAAAATATCTACATGAAGCTGTCTCCAAGGTGGGTTTTACACAATTTTGCCTTATTTTTCTATATTCTTTTACTACATTATGGGAAAGCTGGAACAAAACTTGTTTGTTTTAAAATGGTAACATGATGATTGACATCCTCAAGAGGAAGGAAAGCCAGGAACCCCCCAGGGAAAGGCTGGAGGCTGGAAGGCATCATCTTTTTGCTTTTGGGTGGGTTGTTTTTTTTTTGTTTTGTTTTCTGTGTGTGAAATCAACACCTCAAAGTGCTTTTTGGTTTTCCATTTGTTTATTCCAGCCATAAATATTTTATCACTTAAAAAGGGAAGCAATGTTTGCTCCTAATTGTTTTTGATTAAATATGCTAATTACTTTTTGGAATATTAATGACTCATACGGTACTAAATGTTTTAATAATGCAATGAAATAAGCCAGCAAATATAACTACAAATTAACCTGAAACTGCTACATGGTTTTCATAATTTTGTGTTATAACCATACAAATCTAAAGGAAAATATCAATGATAAACCAATATTTCTTGCTTGCTATCTCAAGTTCAACTAAACCAAACCAAATCCCTAAGTGAACAAAAAGCTACCACGCTTTGGGACCACTTTTCTTCACTGCAGGACAAGGAGAACAAAAAAGAAAGCCCAGCTGAATATGAGAACATCTCACAAGTGTGTGCTGACCATGGAAAGGGTCATCAGATTTTGCCTCCTGTGTCTGTAGGTGCAAAGAGGCCCCAAAGCTCATCTGTGAGGAGCGTAGTGGTGAGAGCAACTGTGATGCCAGCTTGGTCTGCAGTCACCCCAGCTCCCATTAGGTAGGAAACGTTCAAGTTTTGCCATCAGCCATTACATCCACATTTCTCACTTGACTTCTAGAAGGCAGTTCAGATATTTTTTTAATTTCTTTTGTTGCTGTTCTTCCTCAAGATAAGACAATACCTCTTTGTTCCGGGGCTTGCAGAAGGCAGACACCTCTGCTTGACAGTGGCACAGGCAGGAGGAATGGAAATGCCTTTTCAATACAGGCTGCTAATGTGTTCAAGGGCTGAAATCAAGCTCCCTACCTACGGCAGGCTCCCCAATTCCCAGGACAATCACACTGACACAATTAAATTCTTCCTCTTCTGTGACAGAACTGTATGCAATGGTTAGTATTACATTACACTGAAAATAATTAATATTGGGGAGGTTTTTTGCATGTTTGTGTGTTAAAGACTTGACCTTTTAATTTGTTTTTCCCTCAGAAATATTTTGCAATCTAATGATTTATATAGACAGTTCAAAGTTGCCAGATAGTCTGTCAGAGCTTTCCAGAATAACTGTGATTATATTTTACCATACTCAGTGCCAAGGAACTGCTGCTGTTTGCTGTGTTGTGTGGATAGTAATCATGGTGGTTTATTTTTGTCAACTCTGGTAGAACAGGAACATTTCGCTGCTGTGTGAAGATGCACCAAGCACCACCAGCCAAGGCAAAGCTTATGGGTGATGCCTCCTCTGGACCAGGAAAGATAAGGAGCAACATCATAACTTCTCAGCTGACAAAGAAATACTGAAGTTTTTCAAAACCAACTTAATCTAGGTGTGATTATTTGGAAATACATATTTTTAAAACTTGGCAGCTATGGAATAAAAAATTGCTTGTTACCCAGCAGCTGGGAAAGAGGCATGGTTGCAGCAAGTATGTTTAATTGGCTTGATATGCCAACAACTGATAAGCAATTAACAATTTCTTGTTAATTGGTAAGCTAATTGATAAGCAAGCACCTGCAAATTTTTCCTGTCAGGTCTCCCCATTGGCTATGTTATAAGTAGCACCTTCAGCTCCCAGGGCAGTAAGCAGCTCTTGAGTGCTGGCTTGTGTGTCTCTGAAAAAAAACCCTCAGCAGCCTTTGGGAATCATTCCTTCAACTTATACCTTGAACTGATGGATATGTCTTACTGGACTTTTGCTTGTGACACATCCATGCTTTTGTAGCCAAGCCTGAATTATTAAATTATTATATGGGCTATGAGGTCCTATAGTACTACAGAGGACCCAGGACCTTCTTCTGAAATGGTAATAAAGCCAGCAGGAGAGAATTCCTTGGTTTTTTCTTCTGGATTTAATTTCTTGAGTTCAGAAATTCAGGTGAGTAGCTGCGGTTTTAAGCCAACTTGAATTTGATATCTGGGGACCTTGCACAGAGGAAATATTTTGGTTTGTCTTAAAATTAATCTTGAAAAACAAACTTGTTTGAAGATCAGCAAAACCCAAAAGCTTATTTACAAATTGTGTTTAATTTTGAAGGCCTGTGCCTTCTAGATTTAACCTCAGCCTGAAACTCAAGTGCAGAAATACTGAAAGAAAAATTAGTCTTTTGTTATTCTTAGTCCACTGATGTGCTAAAGCTACCAAAAATCTGCCTAACATTTTTATTCTTAGGAGATTTTGAATCTAGTTTTGCAGACCTTAAAGATTCATGAAGCTTTTTGGATCAGTATCAAACACTGGGTGCTGATAGGGACCAGTAATAGTTTTACCATTGACTTAAGGGGGAGCTGGAACCAGACCAAGCAGAAAAGAGCAGTTTTCAGCTCTTCCCACCCACCCCCTGCAGGGTGATTCCCTGGGGAGGAATGATTCTTTGAAGAGGGACACTGGGAAGGCAACTTACAGCAAGGCCTGTTTTCCTGTGCCTGCAATAAGACATCAGGCTTCTGAGACACACTGCGAGCTGGAATTGAGGTGGGCAGAGAAGAAACAGGCATGAAAAATAAGAGCTAGTTAAGGATATCATCTGAATAGGAACTTTAGCAAAGCTCAAATGTGCATAAAGAAAACTAACACAGCAGACTTTGAAGCTGCTGACATTTTAACCTCTTAGTCAAGGCCCAGCCCTGACAATCAAACATAAAAAGCACCGTCTGCTCAGCAAGTAGAGCCTGGACCAAAGAAAGGACAGGGGCCACAGGCGGTTTTATCCCACTGCTCTTTCAGTAGCTTTAGCTTCCCACCCGAGGGACATCTCACCTCTTGGGCTCCATCAATCCACTTCCATGCTCCAAAACCTCTGCCACCTCTCAAGCCAGAGAGTGATGAATGAGCAGAGACAGTGTGTTGCTGTGTACATGTCTGCTCGGGACTGAGTTGAGAATATTCATCTCGTTTCACTTGTGACCTTTCTCTGTTCTGCAAACCTGAAAGGTCTGGGCTGCATAATCACATCTTGGGATAAAAGATAAGTGAACTACCAAATAAATAGTGGAGTGTTTACATGACCTTATGGTTTTACAGTCCATATTAATTTTTAATTGCACTGTTAAAATATAGTAAATATCTATTATACAAATTAAGTGGTAATAGGTATTTGTATTTTTTTTCATGAATTAATCTTAAAATAAGCTGATTACATAAATCTTTAGCCAAGCAGTGGCTAATCCTGGGCACAAACATTACTTTGATAAGATACATTCAAACAAACATTTTTGTGGCAAAATGTTATCAGATACTAACACATAATTAGTCTAAGACATTTGGTTCAATGCGAGCGTTTTCCAGTTGTGATCATTAAGTGAAGGTATTGGGAGAAATCCAAAAGGGAGCAGAGGATTGTAAGCACTTCAGAGTTCCTCTGTGGATTCCGATTAGGCTGCTGGATTCACTGCTGTTTCCTTATGTAAACATATTCACATATTGCAATGGTGGGGAAATCTTTATCAAATTAATGGCAAACAAAGTGATGTTCGTGTAGGTGAAATTCTTATTCACCCGGATCTGTACTGGGCTGGAGGAGAAATTGGGAAAGAGGATTGGAGCTTATGCAAGGAGTGGAATCCCAACTTCATTCTGAGTATCAGGAGTGAGAGCTTGACCACCTTTCTGTCTCCACCAGAAAGGGAGGACGGGGGAAGAGGAATAAGCTGGCACGTGTGCCTTAACATTGTGTCTTGATGCATACATGTTTAGTTAGCAGCTTGCATTTCTTACTTGGGTTTACAGGACTTCTAATATTACCTGCATTTCTTTGAGTAAATTTCCAATTACTCAGCAATATTAACTGTACTAAAAACAAAGTACCTCTAATAACTTCATTTACTTATCCAGTAGTCTGAAAGGACTATTGATTAATACATAATAAATTAAGGTTTTAAAATTGCTTAATAGTGGCTTAATAGTGGCATCTAGTAAATACTTAATTAGGGAGGGTTATTGAACTCAGACAATGACTATTTGACATGCTGGCATGCAGAAGAGTAGCCCCTTAATTGACAGCAAACTCCATTGTATGGAGACCTGCTTAAAGCACTTTTAGCAATAGCTTGTAACGGTGATGATGAAGCCGGTTGGTTGATGCACTTGCTCCATGAGTGCCTCCTCCTCTGCAAGGCATGTCCCAAGGAGTGCTGCCTGTGCTCACAACAAGGGAAAAATATCTATAGGATTTTTCCTAGTCACAAGAGCCAACTGCACACAAGTGCCATGCAAAAGGAAACACCCTGCCCGTTCCCATGATCCCTGCAGAATCACTGGTTCCAGTTGGGATCCCGCCTGTCAGTGAGGTGCAAACTGCCCTGGTCTTCTCCACATGCCCCACACTCCCAGCCCTCAGCTCCAGCATGATCAATCCTACCTACAGCCTTCTAGCTGTATGATGGTTGGGTCCTACCACAAGTCTCTAGCTGTGTGATCAGATGCTGGCAGTGAAGGCTTGTTCCATCTGCTGTGTCCACACAACTTATTTCCCAGGACCTTAATCCAGAGACTGCTGTAACTTCCCTTCAGCATCCTGGAGGATGCTTTTCCCCAGGCAGGTTACCAGCCTGTCCTTATGCCCACAAACAGCTTTACCCATAAATTTGCCAGGTGCTGAGGGCAGCAAAAATATCATCCAATGTCACCACATTGTTTGGGCCCCAGCATTTGCCTTGGAGGACTTTGTGCTTTCCAGCACCCTGTGTCACAGGGGTGGCACTGAGACACTTATCTGCAATGAGGACCAGGTATCTAAAGGTAAGCAGCTTTATAAGACAATGATATGTAAAAAGTATTTCAATCTAAATAATTTGCCAGCTTGGTGACAATTTAATGGCCCTGAATAGTTTTTCCCACCAAGGAGAAAAACTTGGGATTTCCTGAATCCAGAGGTTTAGGCTGGCACGTGGCATCATGACCAGTGGGTTACAAGGTAGAGATTCTTGCTTTGAAAGGTGTTATTCTGAAAGTTCTCCTGAGCAGAGTAGTTGTTTGCTTTTCCACTTACAGTGTTTGGTTTCTTGTTCCATCAAGTAGAGGCAGGGAAGCTAAGCTGCTCCTCACTGCTTAAAAACATACATTGCCAATTTCTTACAAATGCTGTTTTATTTCCAGCCTCTCCTCCTCAGTAAGCAAACACCTGAGACAGGGACTGTGCAAAGGAGAAATGTGCAAAAGGGCTGTTTAGGGTTTTTAGCTCCTGATTTCTGCTAACATCAGGGCTTCTAATCCCATTGCTATACAGAGACTAGTCATACCCATGAAGTTAAACTTGCATGAGTGTCTGCAAACTCAGGGCTTTCGGTCGTATGTAGAAAAATTACCAAATATTGGTGCTATAGGTGCAATCCCTACACTCCCTATATAAAAAGTGCCCTGATCTGTGGTGCTTTTCTGTTCACGTTTGCAATGAAAAATACTCAGCTGCTAGAGCTGTATATCACTTGAAAACAAAATTGACTTCAATATGCTATAAAATCTCCTCTTTTGTCAGGTTACTCTGCATAAGTAAGTGGGGGACACGGGTGGGTGAGTCCCCCATAGGACCCCAGGCCAGGGGTAGCCCCCAGCTCCCCTGTGTAAGGGCAGAGCCCAGCAGTGATGCAGCCACCTCCATCAGCCTCCCTCCTAGGCTGCTGCCCAGTCCAGCATGCAAAATGTTGCATTTTAATCCTTTCTTTCCAAAGCCTGCTCGATTGCTCAGTTGACCTCCAGCAGATTCAGCCCCAGGGCTTTTGTGCAGTGCCAGCACCCACCCAGGGTCTCTTTCCCTGTAACTTACACAGGTTTGAAGATTGGGAATCCTCACAAGTGCCTTACTCCTAAACAATTTTATCTACTAATTTAGATGAGAACTTAATATTATATCTTTATATTAAGTACTAGATATATTAAAAATCTATTTAGATTTAATATTGCAGTAGCATCTGGTCTTTTCATTTAATTTTAAAACTGGAGCCTTTAAGGATGGGAAACCTCTAGCAAGAAATAATACCCGCAAGCATCACAACCCTTCTCCTGCTTCCCCGACTTTAAACAGTAATAAGAAATCTCCCTCTACAGGCTTTCGGCGGCTAATGCAAGGTGAAGAGACCTTCCTAGGCTGGTATTTGTCCTCTTAAACACCGGGCAATCTGGGAAGGCTGGTCAGGACAGGTATGAATGCAGAGGAGAAGGTCTCTCCAGGCTGGCATTGCCAGCCCCGCTCTCTGGGAGCCCCCCAGCCTCGAGCGCTAAGGGGGCAACTTCTGCAAAGTGTTAACAATTATCTCCTGCCTTTTTACTCTTTATTACCAGAACTCCACTGGGCAAAACCATTTTCACTAGGAAACTATTTCCTTTTTCCTTTTACCTCTTTTAAGGGAAGAAATTAATGGGATAAAAATGCAAATGACTTCCTTCCTTTGCAGGGGAAAAAAAACAACAAACTTCTTTGCACTCCCTTACTTACCAATTGACTGTTGTTTTAAGCTATTCACCAGGAACCAATATCATACATATAATACCAGCAAAACCAAATGACACTAATGTAACATGCATTTCCAAATAACACAGAGATTTTTATATCCCCAAATTATTCTGCATTTCGTTTAGCGAAGGCCTGCTTGGGGATTAGAGTAGTTGTTTGTTTATTTGAATTCATTGTAGAACTGGGAGTTTATTATATTCTGTACTCACTGTAAGGTAATCAAAATATAGATGGAAATTGGAATATTTTTATTGGTGCCATTTACATAGGTTATATGCTGTGAGAACACTGGAATGCCTTGATAAACTTGGTAGAGAAGTTGCTGATTCCTTTCTAGTGTAACTGGGCATTTAGAAATCCCATTCTCACATCATCTTGGTTATTTAATTTAACATGGGCCTTGTTTTTGCTGTTTTGTTGGGTTTTTTTCTTCATAGGAACTCTCTGCCCCTGTCTCTCTTTTGTACAGTATAATAAGATCTAGCTTATTGGAAATCCAGTGGCTGCAAACCAGAACCAACCCCCAGCTTGATTTGTTTTACAGAACACAAAATTTAACCAAAGGATTTAATTGAGAAGGAACTTCCCCGTTGCCATTTCTGTTTGCTCCCAGCGCCCCCATAATTTTATTTATTCCAGTAGTAAAAATAAATCTTTAATTGGAAGGAAAGTGATAACTGAAGTTTAATTAAGCTAAGCCAATAAAGTGAAGGGAAATTGCCAGGCTAATGTCATGCACTGAACAGGGGCCATGCAGGGCTGCAATTTGGGCTGTTCCAGAGTGGCCCATGGAGAGGCTCACTCGGAAGGCAAGAGGTGCACTTGCCTTCATCTCCAGTTCTCATCTGGGGCACAGTGATGAGTTTCAGCCACCTTGCTCCCACCATTTCAGTGGCTTCAACCCTCCCTTCCCAGGGGACAATTGTCACACAGAGGAGTCACCAGCTGGATCACATGCAACGTGGGCATGAGCTCATCCTGCTTTCTCATCAATTTTCTGTGCCAGCAGGGGCACGAAACCCAGCCTCTTGTCCTGCTGGACAGCTGCTTGATGTACTTTTAAGTGGTCTGTGGCAAACCACTTTTGTTCTTCTCCCCAAGATGTTGGGAGTTTTGCAAAGCAGGAGGAAGGGACCATACCATGGGATGGCCCCTACACACAGAGGGAGAGAGGGGAAGATGGGTTTTGGCTGGCCAGGCTTCCAGCCTCAGTGTCTGCAGGGGAGATCCTGGGAGCAGCACTAACACTGAGTTTCCTGCCAGCACGTCTGCCAGGGTGCAGATTTATTTCATATTTATAAATATGCTTTGGTAACAAATAATAGCTGTTACTGTTTTCTTTTTAGTATGAGCTGTGAACACTGGTTTCCTGGCTGTGTGTCCTTTTTAACACTACCAGATTTATAAATTGCAAAGCCAGAAGGATTGACTGTGACAGGATAGTTTTGCCTCAGCATTGAATTTCCTCTAGCAGCCTGAGTTAGAAAAATATATTTTTGAGGAAAACAACACCCCTTAAAAATAATTTAAAATTAGAGAACTCACCATGCTTCCTGGTATGCTCTTGTGTCAGTTCATCACTCTCAACATTAAAAAACGTGTACCTTAGTTATTCTTCTGAATGAATTTCCAACCTCTGACCTTATATCTTTGTCTGATATAAGAAAATACCCATTATTGAAATTCACTTCATCACATGGGTGAGTATAGTTCATGGTCAAGTCTTCCTTAACCTTCCCTTTGATAAGCTAAATAAACCCAACCATGAAATCCTTTCCTACAAGCTATACTTTCATTAATCATTAGCCTGCTTTTTCCTTCAGAAACCTCTTCTACTGAATCACAGCCTTTGTGGTCAGCAACCTGTGCCACCCCTGAACACCCAGACAGGCCCAGTAACGAGGTAAAATAATGAGGTCCACAGAACCACCCCTCCTGGCACCCCAGCTCTGCCACTTGCAGCTGCTGCAATGTGCTGGGAAGCCAGGGGCAGGTCCTCTTCCACCTTGGGGTTTAAGGTGTCCTTCAGTTACTGCCTCCAGTGCCCTGTCCTCCTCCATCTGCTGTCCTCACAAATGGGTACCTGATCCCTGAAAGTTTTACCCTTTCTTCCAGGTTGTGTATGCACACAGTATGTTCAGCCATGCCAAGATGATGCCACGTGATGGTAAGTCCTGATCCCAGTCGATAATCTGGGGCTGAGTGCTGATGACCAAGTTACAGAGCAGTGACCAACCACACCAACCAGCAGCCACAGGACTTCCCCCACCAGCCCTCCGTTAGTCAACTAGCTGGGTTTCCACATCAGCATTTCACCTGGAACTAATGTGAGTAGCTGTTCTTTCCCATTGTCCTGATTTGTTATCCATGTGGAAGGGCTGACCACCATCCTGTGACAGGAGCTCTAAAATTGACTTTCTGCATTACAAAACAAGAACATTTATTGCACAAGAGCATTTCTGCTGCCCTGTTGACTTTTTTTTCTACTTTTGCCATCTAGAAAAGAGCTTGTGCTATAATTCCCTTTCCTCCTCCTAATTCTTTTCAAGGTGCTTTTTCTCTTATCTCAAAGCAGGTGTTTCTCCTCTTATTCTTTGAACTCTTTAATACATTTCAATAGTTATGAGCTTTCAGAAATTTCCTTTAAAAAAATATTTATCTTAATTTCCTCCCCAAGACAAATCATGGTTTGACTTGGTCCACTCTGTCTTTTTCCATGGACTGTTTATGCTACAGTTCTGAGAGGTCAGCATCTAGTATAAAGCCCCTAATTCAGAAACACCATTTATATTTTTCTGCCTAAATTCTTGCAACTGGACAGTTCATCAGGCAGAAGATATTAGAAAAGCTGGCAGCCATAATCATGTGGGTGGAGGTGAGGACATCTGCTCTTTATATCATGAGCATTGCCAACATGCTACAGACATATCCAGGTTTCTGTTCCAAAAGCCCCTCAAGAATATACCATGTGGAGTTCCAGCTCGCTGGAACCTCCTGCTTGGTTTGGGAAATTTTGGCAAGTTGTTTTCCTTCTGTAGCTTGTTCATAATTTTCCTGGTCTTTACTACATGGGTAAAGTGTGCCCAGATTTCATGTGCCATTCCAACATATGTTCTGTGATTACATACAGGATGTATAATCACTCTTCTTTACTGCATGAGTTCAGCTGGCACCGCTCGCTGACACAGTCCAGCGCCGCGAGAGAGTCTTGGGGCAAAGTGTGTTCAAAGTTGGTGCTACGACTAAAACAGATTTAGATTCCTCTAAATCTTTAATGTGCACTTGTAGACACATCCTGCTTGCTCCTCCTGGAAGCACCGGGCACAGCAGAGCTGACAGCCTTGAACATTGCCCAATGTGCTGTGACCAGCACCAGCCGCCGCTTCGCCGCTCATCCTCATCCCAGTGCTCATGGCCAGATATGGACCATCCCTGGGAACAGCCCCAGAGAAGGAGCAGCAAGCAACACAAGCTGAATTTTTGGGACTGCAACACCCCCCTCCAGCCTAATTCTTGCTGTGTCATCCCAGCCTGGGCTCATTCATGCACCAGACTTGTGGCTTTCCCTGCCCTCAGCCAACAGCAGAGTGATGGGTTGCTGTTTGAAGGGCCGGCACAGGACGCTCCCCACTGCTGTTCCTCTCTGACTGGCCACCATGAGCATGATGTCATAGACTGAATGACAGGCAGAAACACGAACCCACCCAGAAAAAATGCATGGCAAACACAGGAAAAGCCAGGCTGCTTGACTGGAGAAAAGAAAACGTAGTAAGTGTACCTTAAATTACCTTGTGCATGAAGATTTACTTCATAATGTGACAAGGAAGAAGAAGCTAAGTAGTGTGTGGTAAGAAACCTTCATACCCTACAAGAAGGGGCAGAGCTGTGGTGAGTCTGTCTGCCAAAACACAACAGTACTTAAAAACCTCAGTATTCAATTTTTTAAAAGTATTTAAACACCTATAAATACGGATAGACAAACTAATGGGAAATTTTTGCCCTCAGAGACTCTGGCTCCTGTTTTGACAATCCAGTTGCTTTAAATACTCCACCAGGAGCTGATCATTCAGTCCTTACAGAGTTTTCAAAACTGGCCCTTTGATGCAAAAAAAGGGAAGATACTAATCTCTGAGGGAGCTTTATCTTCTCATTGTCCCATCACAAATTCTTGCACAATATCCCAGAGTTAACACAAATGGGTAACTGTTCAGTTATCTTTAAAGGCCTATGGGATTTGATAGGCAATTTCATGGAAATAATCTAAATATGCATAATAAAAAAAAAAAGCAGGAACTGATGTTCTGTTAATGCATCACTTTTATTGTGACAAGTTTTTCTTCAAATGAAAAATAAAAGTGTAAAAACTTAGAATTGCAGTACTGTTAAACACCTCCTGGGATCATTATAATAGACTGTACAATTATTACCTGAGCTGAAGCACTTTTTAAAAAAAAAACACACCAAAAAACAAAGCAGCAATAAATGTAATTTCATTGCTCTACCCGATATGCAAAATCTGCCTAGCATCTATTTCCAATATGAAATCAATTTTACATTTAATACATAATACTGCATGGAATCTTACTGAAAATCTTGATATAATTTCTATAGTATTTTTAAGATACACACTAGAGCAAAGCTCAATACAGCTTTTAAATGGTTTACATCCATCATGTCACTAAAATGTTTGTAAAATCTTTTGCTCAGTACTCTGAAGGTTGAGAAAGAATAACAAAGGTATTTCTGCCTGCAGGCTGCTGTGTTTTTCCCCACATTAAATCAGTCCTGATTTCACAGTTCTGTTACCCCAGCTTTTCATGGGATGTCATAAACTTAGAAGAAGAGTCAGACCCTGATATTTTGTCCCTACACGCTAGAGTTCTGTTGACTTAAACACAGGAACTCCAAATGTATTAAGATCAAGGGAGACAGGAGTTATAACAGGCAGATCTGAGTGCCCACACAGCCTCTGCTCAGCTCATGGATGGCATGGGTGGGGCCAAGACCACTCATATCCTGGTGGTGACCAAATGAAATGTTGAAATCCATCTCACACCCAAGAACAGTGAAATCTTCCAATAGGAAAATCTTAACCTGAGAATGTGAAGTTTGATTTTTAGGAGAGAGAAAAAAAAAAAAGTTGTCAAGACTTTTGTAACCGCTGGGTCTTGCTTTTCTGTTCAGTATCACCAAAACCAGGCTGAGCATCTTTCCATGCAGACACAGGTGAGACTTTTACCCAGTGCAACTCCTGCATTTTGAAATGCATGATTTTTTAAAGCAGTTATTTTACAAATGCCACTTTTATCAACAACATGGACATTTGGTTGCCATTGTTGTTTGGTTATACTTTTATGTATGGGTCCTAGTGTCTTGCAGAATTGACCCTCTTAAACTGTACCTTGAGGAAAACAGCAAGATTTGCTTTGGTGTCTTTTTAGCTCTGTGCTCCATACAAAAGATTATCTGGCATGCAGTGATGGCAGCACATTAATATATAAAATGATTAGGAAGGGCACTTAATGAAATTACATGTGTGTTTATACAGCCTAAGCCTTATGGCCACATTATCTCCTCTCTTGTTAAACCCCAGTGCAGGTACTTTGGAATGTGTTATTAGTGACTTCTGTGCCTATCAAAAGAGTCTGGAGTTCACCCCAGAAAAAAATAAAAAGCTCACCAGTGAGGACATGAAAAGCTGTCTGGGCATGCCCAGCTCTGGCTGCACCTTGCTTTCACAGCAGATTATCTGGAAGGAGATGGGTTCCTGCTGCAGTGGCAGGGATTGCAGAATATTCCCCTGAGAGCCTGAGAGTGACTTTGAAAGTTTTATTAGGTTTTTTATTAGATCGTGATACCCATTTTCAGTAGCCAGCTTGTCCAGTTGCTCGCAAATTATGATAATTTGAAATACTGCACTGGATGCCATAGGCTGCCCTGAAGTTTCCCCTGAGCATACGACTCTGAATTAAATGTTGCTAACTCCTTGGCACTGGGGAGGATGAATTTTCCCAGTATGAAGGCAATTGTTTCCATTGGATTCGTTTCACCATGAAACTGAAGAGATGAGCATGTGACATGATGTATTTTACAAGGTGCTTAACAAGAACATGATTGGGAAAAAATTGAAATCCATGAAATCGATGCTATAACCTAATATTGTTTGTTCTTAGTGACTACCGGAGCACAACAAGATCAATGTCAGGACAACACTATTCACTCTAAGTATCAATGACCTGGAAGAAGTCATGTGAAAGGAAGGGAGCTGCCAATGGCACAGCCTGGGAGGAGGCTTGCAAGGAGAAAATGTAAGCAAGAGTGATAACAGCTCAAAAAAACCTTCTACTGGCCCAGAAATAGGTAGATGGAGCTGTTCAATACAAAGAAAGTATTCTCTGGATAAAAAAAAACAACAGTCGTACTGCTAAGTTTGTGTTGTCCTACGTTACAGGGTATGAAGGGATGTGTTTCCAGAGGATTGAAGGACAAATGCATCATCCCAAGCCCTGGAGAGAGGCCCCAGATGACATCTGTGGTGAGCACTGTCAGAGCGGCCGTGGGACGTAATGCTTGGTAGGTGCAGCACCTGCTGCTCCGTCTCCTTTCCACTCTTGCCTCCAAAACCTGTTGTTCTTACCCAGCTTTTCCACCCAGCTGCAGGAACAGCTGACACAGACACAGTTACGTCCCCAGTCTTGCCTTTAGGATTATCACCAGACGGGAGTGGAAACCCTTGTAAGGGTTTTTGTTGTTGTCGTTGGTTCTATTTATTTATTTATTTTATTTTTCATGCTTGAATTGCTTTCTGTGCTTGTGGTTTCTTGAAGTTTTGAACCGACTTCTTGTCAGGCTTCTTTCACTAGAAACTGAAACTGCAGCTCTGGCTAAATCTGAAAGATTATCAAAGCTGGTACAAGCTATGCCTACATTATCCACTGGAGGACTTAAAAAAAACCTCCAACAACACCGCATGTTTCTTCACTGTGGCTTGACTGTATTTCAGGTTATATAGTCCTGTACTATAATTAAAAATACCCACCTTTTTAAGTGCTATTTTCAGCATTGAAAAAAAAAAATCCAGAGCTGGCAGTTTTTACAGTTTCAGTCCGAGACCAAGCTTCAATAAGCTCACACAGCTCTAATGATTGTTAGTGAAAATGTAATGGGCCATTTGAAATACAAATGAACACTGGTAGGTAAAGGGATTTTTTTTTTTTTTTTAGTGGAATCAATTTACACTAGCTATTTCAAAAATATTAAAATAAATGTAATGCCATTAAGTCTAAGCTCAAAACCCACTGAGAACATTAGTGACCGAATCTGCCAAAAAAGTCACTCCAGGAGCACTGGGCCAGATTCTGCTCTCAGTTACACAGGTGTTAAGCCAGCATAACTCCCCTAATTTCAACAGACTTGTTCTGAAATAACACGGGTGTTAAGTGGGAGCAGAAAGGAACTCCTTTCCCCTAAAGGTACTTTTTGCAGTGCTTCAATTTACCCTTGGCGACCTGGCTCATTTCTCACCAACCTCATGTATCCTGCATATTCATTCAGGATCCCCTTTTGCTAGGACAAGAGGGTTGGTCTGACCTCCAGCCCAGCTGAGAAGGTCGGGTGCAGCATTTCAGGAGAAGTCCAAAAGCAGTGGGTAGTTTTGTTCAGCAGGTGCCCTGTTTTGGTAAAAATATTAATGGACCAAAACAGTAAGAAGAGCTAATGAGAGTCTGTCACTGCAGAATAATTAACAGCTAAGTGGAGTTCAAAGTTTTGAGGGCAATGAGCTCAGTAACAGGGGAAAAAAAAAGAAAGCTGTTTTAAAATAGTGTTTGATTTTATATTACTTGCAAAGAAAAAGAAGGAAAAACAGCTAAACCATGTGGTTAGTATTTGTTTTAAAAATTTATGATAATATCCCAAATTCCCTTTAGTAGTCAAGAGGTTTTAAGGGTAACCCCTCCCTCTTACATGACAATTTCTAGAAACTATTGAATATCATATGAATATACTTCTTTGGGAAAAAGGAAAAAAAAAGATTTGAGTTGGCATGAAGCTCTGCTAGAAAGGTTGGCTCCCACAGCCCTGGTGATAAAACCAGGCAAATAACAAGGAAGAAGGGAGTAGCAAAGAGAAAAATGGTGGCTCCCTTGCCTACTCTGACTTTCACACTTATTGCTGGAGAAACCTGGAAAAAGTACACAGGTTTTTACTCAGACTCAGAAAATTCACCTCAGTGAGGTCTGTTATTTGCTCTTGCAAATATTCTAATCAAAAGTTTCCACTTGGAGTACAAAAAAAGAACAATGTTGGCTCCTGTTCCAATGGCAATGTTGTATCTTTTTTCTTTCAGTTAATTTTCCTTATCTCCAGTTTGTACCATTTATTTTCACAAATTTAAGCTGAACTTTCCTAACCGTGGTGCCACCTGGTGCTCAGCACCATTTCAGCTGTGCCTCTTCCATGAATGGCAGAACCATGTCCTCAGAGTCCAAAATGTTGGGTGACAACTCGGGGTGTCAATAAGACCAGCCACGTTAACAGGATTTAACAGAATAACAGAGAAAATCTGACAAATGTATTTTCAATTCACCAGCTCTGCCCACAGCTGCACAGAGGAAAACTGCTACATTTTTGTATTGGACAGCACTACCAATATTTTATTAAGATTTATTTGGGGGAGAGAAACTATATAGATACATACTTATCCTTTCATTCACGACATGTAAATAATAGAGTCCTATTTGTCACGTTCCTTGATTTCATGATGGTTGCAACTGGCAACTGAGGAATAATTTGCTTTTAATTATTGTTTAGTTGATTTTCTCTTTAATTACTGAAGCTATATGACTGAGCCACCAAAATATGTAGTGCAAGATCTTTCCATACAGTAGATTTTCTTTAATAATAACGGTATTTTTATTGTATGCAGTCTGCAGGATATAATTTTTCAGCAATGAAAAGCAGCTTCAGATTCTTAAAGTGTGTATTTTTCATTTCCTTTAAAAATATTGGAAGGTGTTTTTTCTTCTCTTCCTATAGGTACAGTGTCCTATGTAAAGGTTTTAGGTTTTAATAGATTTGACATTGGAGGGAGGAAAAATGTATAACATTCCCTTCTCAACAAGACAAAGGCCAATGGATCTAAAAATACAGCCCTCGGGCTCCTCCTCTGGCTTTTGCTTTGCTGCCAACCTGGCCAAGGGAATGTTGCTTTCCTTGTCTCTCTGGGGTTCTGATTTTGGGAAAACAGACAAACAAAAAAAAAAACCAAACCAAACAACATCCTCCTAAGAACCTCTTAGCTACAAGTCATGGTGCATTTTTTTTTTCTTGCCTGTTTATGACTTAAATGGGATTTCAAAGAGCTATGAATTCTCCACTTTTCCAGCAGACTTTGTAGAAAGAGCTGGGATCTAACCAGAGCTATCTGTTTGAGACCAGGGTGAAGTTGGTATTTTCAAGCTGCAGAGAAATGCTAATTTTACTCACCAGTCTCTCAGCACTTGAGCAGGGTTCTTGTTGGGTCACAGGAAAATAAACTTGTTTCAATGGTTTTTATAACCAGATAAGATCCAAAACCAGGTACTTGTGCCAAATACCATAGAAAGACTTGAACAATGCAGCATGGCAAAGAGCAATATTCAGATTAGGTTATTAAATGTGGGGAGAAGGTTATGTGTGTGTAACACATTTGAGAGCACTTGGGAATTTTTTGGACCATTTTCTGCTGTCTTTTCTGCATCAGTGTTTCGACTGACTTCAGTGGGAGCTTTGCTTGAATAAAAGCTTCTGAATCCAGCTGCAGTTCTAAATATTTGGGTTGTGATGTGCCTGGAAAGCCAGAGGAATTAAGATATTTGCCCTGCTCTTGCTGCACTGGAGCTGAGTCCCTAGCACCCTCATGCTCCTTGGAAAATCCCAGCTATAGTTTATCTGAAATTAATTTGCCCACACTGTTAAGTCAATTACCCAAAGGAACAGAGACTCGATTAAAAATCTATTTAGTTCAATAGGCAACAGTATACTTGGGATCAATTTTTTTTTTTCTTCTCTTCCACTGCAAAGAATCTTATTGTATCCCTGTATAAATAATAAAGGCAGTGCACTATCCTCTCCTGCTCAAGCATGACTGAGCAGATACAGACTGTGCACAGCTCATGTCACGAGCATCCAAAGAGAGATGGTATGAGGAATATCTCTGACACAACCTCTGGCACGGGGCATGTTCCTGCTCTGTGAGGTAACCCAAGGACCAGTTTGGGTGCTCCAGGATGCCTGTACCACTTGCTCCCCACATTTCCAGGGGGTGTTTGTACCTGTCTCACCTAGAGAAATGTTTCTATTGTCAAGCCTACAGCAAACTGTGTCCAGACAGATTGGTGTTCTGCTCAAAGGAGTCCACATGAATCATGCATTAGTTCATTTAAAAGCACTTTGTAGACAAACATGCTCACTCTATCAGCAGGCACGGGGATGCAAATACTTCACTCAGTGTATATGAGCCCTGACAGGACATCTGTGATGCATGGGACTGAGAAATGGCTCATTCTGGAAAGATTAGGCAATAACAAGCAAAAAGGCTCACCGTATTTTGTTCTTTTTCAGCAAAATGAAAATTTAACTTTGCCATCATGTTGGAAACGGAGTAAACACTGTCATCAGAAAACCAGCAGCAGGAAGAGGTAAATGATTTACAAGATATTCTTCAGTCATATAGTGGGAACACAGGAGGTTTTGGTTTAGGGGTTAGAGTACTCTTGCAGAAGGCAAATGTTCTCCAAGAACCTTAATGGTAATTTACCTGCTGCGTGGGACTGTGCTTTGGAGGGGAGGAAGAATCAGAAACATATAGATTCAAGAAATGCTAAAGACATCTTTTCTACACTATCTGCTTGGCAGTTGCTGATTGCTTCCTGTAAATTAAAGCCAGCTAATGAGTATATGCAATAGCAAAATGTTTGGTGGACTCTCATTAGCAGCTAGAGCATGTGGAATTAATTTCACTGAGAGAACTGTCGAATAATTTATATAGGGAAAATGTCATTTGCAAAACATCCTGGAAGAGATTCAGGCATTTATGGATTTTGTCTATACGTGATTCCAAATTAATTTAATTAGTGAAAGGACTGTAATATTGTAAATACTTGTAAGCATGAGTGCCAAAGACAAATACTTTGTGAAGAATGTTGCTTTCAGTCTCTGCCCTGTTGCTGGTAACTTACAGGAGGATCATCCTAATAAGTAGAGTAAGATCCCTCCATTTGCAGAGTACACTAATTTTGCACTACTCCTGGGCTTTTCTAACTGTTTAGGTGGCATGTCTATTAACTTTAATCCCTGTTTCTGTAAATTCCGTGGTCAAATATGAGTGCATCCTATCGTCACTTTAAATGACACAAGCCTCTTCCCCTCCCCAACCCCCAGTTAGGGGATGTTCATTTTTTTGATCCTCAGAAAATGTAGAAATTAATTTGTCCTCCTGAAGTCCTAATTTTTTCCTTAGCAGTAAACCAAGTACTGGAAATAGTAACTCAGGCAATCAGGGTATTGTTACTGTTCCCAGAAAGGTAATATTTTTGAATAGCTCTGCATATTTAACAAGGAAGATGTGTTTTGAGCAATTTTTAATAAAGCAATATTTTACTTCTCCCGTTTCACCCGTGCAGGAAACTGCAAAGATCAGTTCTGGATTGAGATTGCATCCCCAGTCTTGGATCCTTTAACATCCCAGAAGGCACACATGAAAAAGAAAAATCCCCCTACTTACACTGTGAATAGGTGCTAACAGCTTTAAAGAATTACCTACCAAATATTAGGTGCAATTTAAAACTACATTTGAAGCAGCAAGGGTAGTTTAAAAGTCTACATGGCCAGCTAAAAGTCAGAGAGAGAAAATTACTTGAGCATGTGTTGGATTAATTTCTGTCTGGGTGGGAGAGATCTCACTGGTGGGATAGTACATCCTCTGTGCAAAACAACTGGGCAGGTTCTGTACCTGGTCTACTGGACACCACACGATGCAGAATCTGGTCAAAGGCTTTTAGATCATTTCCATTTCCTATAAAAAGAAACACAGCGATGCTATATAAGCATTGTGGAAGAATATTTATACTGCAAGACATCCTTAGGCTAAACTATTAAGTGAGGATAATGGATATGAGCCACCTAAGGCACATGGAGGACTCGTTAATGAATTACTTGGTGAAACAAAGTCAGATGCTCCACTCAGGTAGAGCCTGGATTTGAGTAATGTGCCTTTAGAGGAGCAGCCACACTGAGGAGGGGTCAAGTCGTGTGAAGACCTGGGAAACGTGTGATAAAACGTTCCATACATTATCCTACACCTGCTTTCAGGGCTGTCCAAGGGCCGCTCAGATTACACGGTACAATATTTACTCAGCATATTGTGTGTTATATCAGTTTAAACACACACTGCAACTTATTAGATATTTATTAGCTTACATTTTAAGCCCCAGTCTATTTTACAACCCCAGTGACCCCTGTTTTATGTAAAAAGGATACTTTAATAGATATAATTTAAATTAGTTGGGAACTTGGTAACTCGTTACAGACTGCCACACTAATGAAGCCTGCACTAATGACTGCCTTCAGTAGACAATCCCTAATTTTAAGAAGCCATTTTAAAATATTCATAACGTATCTGGTGCAGTGTTGTTTGAACTGTATTTAATAGACATCTCGACTGGGATTTTCCCTGTGGTTTGTAGAAATCATGGTCAACAGTGATTCTTCCAGCACTGTCTTTATCGGGTGGGGGCCAGGAGCATGGGCTGCAGCTTTGGTCCTGGCAATGGGGTCAGAGACCCCACACATGCCCTGTGCATCTAGAGGAAGGACAATCCAGCCCAAACCATAATCAGGAAAAATGATTTATTATGGATTTAATCAAGATGTAAGCATCCACAAGGCAGTAACCCAGAGGCTCTGTTGTCTGAAGGACAACTCTGAAGTCTTGTGTTATTCTGTGGTGACAACTAAGTGAGTTGTCACTCTGTCAACTGACAACTAAATGAGCTAAAGTCATTCCATGACTTTTACCTCTCTGTGGAGGCAGGGGAGATGAGGAGCATCTGAAAACTTGTGTTTTTTCCTAACAGGAAACATCGCCCAAATGTCTAAAAATAACCCAGGGATTTGACATCCCCTGGATCCATCCAGAGCCTGCACTTCTCCAGAACAAGCAAAGACAGCCAGCGCAGCAGGTAGGGCAACATTTCCCACTCCAGCTAGGTCAGCAGAACCTCCTAATGTGGCCTCACCCTCAACTCCTCTTCACTGGTAAGTTTTGCTTCCTGATTAGTGCAGAAACTGCCTCCCCAGCCCCAGCAGCCTGTGCAGAGAGGACGTGCTGGGGACACGGGAAGCACAAGGGCTGCACGTAACCCAGCTGAAACCCCAACAAACACCCAGGCTTCGCTCTGAAGAGCATCTCTGTCCTTTAAGTGCTGTGGCACTTTCTCAGGGGGCTTCTAATGCAGTTTGGCTCCTTCTGGCTCACTGGCTGCTGGGGAAGGATGTGCCTGGGGCCTCTGTGCACCCCGCAGCAACGAGCAAAAAGGGAAAGTCAATAGACAAACTGTAGCGATTAATATTAAATACTGGATGTGCATCTAAAGACAGTATTAATGTTAATGGCAAAACAACAACAGGGACACAAGGCAGCTGAACACTTGTGGAGATGTTAGTAAGAAATGCCAAGAGTTGCTTTAAGCCAGGCCTTCCTCAGTGCTTTCACTTTGGTGTGACCTTAACAGATCTACCTTGATAAAATACACGGGGCAAAAGTTAGCTTTGACCTTTGCTCAGAGGCAGCAACTTTAGCCACAAAACAGTGGAGTAAACGTGTAATTATTCTCCAGATGCAAATTACCTGGTGATGTAATTAGCACTTGCAAAACCAGCATAAAATAGTTTGAACCATAACCTGATGACTGGTTGCTAAAGGGGTTCTGATCATCACCAAATATGGGGGGCATCCACACCCTGGTGTTACAGGGACCTCAAGCTGCTGTCTGCATTACCTCCTGTCAGGAAGGCCTCACACAAGAAGATCTGTGAATGACCATCCAAGAGAAAATAAACCAAAAATCTCCCTCTGTGGCAATTTCCAAGGAGAAGAGAGCAGCAAAAGGACTTTAAACAGGCAAAAACCCAACACATGAGCAGAGTTTAGGCCAAATGTCCTGCCAGGGGCCAGGCAGCAAGAGACAACTGCCAAGTTCTGGTCCCTAGATCAACACCTCATCCATGATAAAAAGCTGGTCTTTAAATCAAAGGCAGCTCACAAAGAAAAGAAACCCAAGGCATAAATCTGCATTGGCTACCAGCCCAGTGTGATCTTCCAGTGCATTTTTGCTGATGCTGCTTCTGGGATGGGACAAAGGAAATGGATGACACTGAGATGTCTGTGGCAGGAAGACCACCAGGTTGCCCGTAAAGAAGGAAGAGGCAGTGGGTGTTGATGACATGGCTGTCATGGGGCTACAAGTTCATCTCCAACTTTTTTCCCACCTCCTGGGAACTGCAGCAGCTCAGCTAACCCAGCTCTGCATCTGAAATGTGCTGAGAAGGGCTTCATCAGAGAGACCTCATACTTTGTGCCTGTAGGATGTATCAAAGGAGCAGGACCTACTTTGGTGATGCTTTTATGAAAACAGAAATCATCCCAGCTATTGTAAGGGACCTGAAATGTTTTTGTCACTCTAATATAGGCACCAATTTTTGTTGAAATTCTCCTAAAACCAGGACAGAGGTGTAACAGGCGCTTCTTTGAAAGATACTCAGATCTGATTCACATCACATCCAAAAACTGGAGCTTCATCTCCAAAAAACATGGATGGGTGTTGCATCTCTGAACAACTGTCATGCCCACACTTCCCAACTATTTCACTTACAGGCTTCGATTTCAGTAATTGCATATTTGACCTCATTGTGATATTACTAAGGACCTCAATATACTCACCTATAAGGCATCAAAAAATGAAATAATAATTGGCAGACATACTCTTCATAAGCAATATCAACCAAGGAGGAGACCCAGAATAGTTCCCAAATTTCCTTTTTGTCCTGTAGGAAAAAGAGCAATAAAATCTGTTAATCCATTTGTTTTGGATTGTTGGGTTGTTTTTTGGTTTTAAGGTTTAGTTGGTTTTTTTTTTTGTTCAAGAGAATGAAAATCTGTTTGCTGTTGTAACTTCTACAGTATGTCAAATGTTTTCTTTTTTCCCTCCTCCCTAATTATTTTTACAGAGAGCTGTTCTTTCAATCAGGTCACTGAACTCTGAAAAACAAACCTTCAAGGCTGCTTTTGAAAAATTGGACCTTACTTCCCTTTCAATCGCAAGATTCACAACTTTGGTGTGTGAGCCAAGACTCAAAAAATAACATAAATCCTTTCAGTGCTGTCTCTCTCTTTGCCTGGGTAACAGATATTTCTGCTAACATTTACTTTTGTAATTTTTCACATTATTCTAGCTCTCAGAGGTTAATATTTACCCTTCATTTTGATATTCACAAACTACAGAGGTAGGCTTGCAAATATCTGCCCTGGGAAAACGAGCAGCTCTGCCAGAAAATATGTTCAAGTTTCTTCACGGAACTGTGGGAGACAACATGCCATTGACAACATTTCACTGTGTTCATCTGCTCGTGTTTTAAACATCTGCATAACCCATTCAGACAGTACAACAATTGGTATTTAAAGCAGATAATCACAGCAAATGTTTTTTGGTCCCTTTGAAGAGCAAGCGAACATGCACTGGGGTGGGAAAAAAGCTTACAGAAAACCCAGAGCAAACTGGTAAATATGAGGGAAGACACTGAAATTATACCCTTCATCACATAATCACAGAATCTTAAACTGAAAGCACACACCCATTTTCTGGTAGGCACCTACGAACACAGAAGATCCTGCGTGGCAGCAAAATCCAACAGCAGACTGAGCTGCCTGCAAAAGCTGACCCGCTCCCTGCAATAATATCAAATCATAAACGAATTAATTTGCTTGCTGACCAAGTAGTTTGCCATATTAAAGTGCAAGTTTGCAAGACATGTATTCTATTATCCCAGATTGCACTCTTGACACTTTACATTATGAACATTTAGCATTCATCCTTTGATATTTTGAGCACTGAGTACAATGAAGCTGTCAGCACAAAGGAATTTTTTATTCAATTTTCAGACGTAACAAGGAAGAATCTTACAGAACCACCATTAAGAGCAGTGAAAGAGGAGAGATTCAGTTCTTTAACTGTGGAAGACAAAAGTGTATCTCGTGATGAAGAAGTTTGTGAGGGAAGAGAAGGGAAGGGAGAAACAGTTATTGTTTTGTTTCTAACATGCAGAAAACAATATTTGCTCCAAAAGCAGTTCTCAGTGATGAGGAGAGTGATCATTTACACCAAGGCTGCATGGGGCTTGTTCATCTCTTGTCACCATGATCTAATGCTGGCACTT
The DNA here is from genome assembly GCF_020740795.1 of Apus apus. NCBI lineage: Eukaryota > Metazoa > Chordata > Aves > Apodiformes > Apodidae > Apus > Apus apus. The sequence goes on from NC_067285.1 coordinate 2,075,300, forward strand.
TGTTATGAGCAAGCAGAGGTCATTGCTTCACACTGCCAGACAGCTGCGTTGGAACCACCAGGTCAATATTGTGTGTTCTTGGTTAAAAAAAAACAAACATAAAACCAAACAAAAATAATGGGGGGGGGGGGGAAGAAGAGATCAGTGTATTTTGATGGTCACAAGCTGCATAATCTGGATTTAGTCAGCAGCAGCAGGGAGGGTGAACCTCTTGCAGAGAGAGCAAGCTTGTTCTGTCACATGTTAGCGTGTAGCTAAAATTCTAGCACAAGTACCAGTTCCCCAAAACCTTGGATGCCTGTTGCAGCCCACCCAGCCTTCTGACATAACAGAAGAATTTATGTATATATCAGTATGTGTGTATATATATACTTACAGACCATATGAAACTAAATTTAATAAACATTCCAGGAAGGAAGGGACTTGGTGGAATAACCAGACAATGAAATAAAGGTTTTTTACTGCATGGCTGTATTTTAAGACCTTGCAGAAAATGAAATCCTCAATGATCACATTCCAATGAATTTGAAACTGCTTTTCAGTATGACATGTTGTATCACTTCCCACTGGACAGTGATTATTTTAAAGGCTCAACATAAGACATGAATATTTGATTAAAACAAATTCCACCCTAAGTCTGGGTGTTCTTTTTTATTGAGGATACAGATACAGGATACGGTCTGCTCATGTCCCAACAGCATCAACTGTGCAAAAGTTCAGCTGTACAGGGATTCATTTGGAGTACTCACCACCATTGAAAATAGTAATAAATAGTGTTTTGCAATGCTCTTTGCATTCCTTTATCTGTCCTTGTTGTGTCTGAGCTGCATAGACGAGAACGCCGCTTTATCTCATCTCCTTCATCAGGTCTGCAATTGGAGCATATACAAGCAATAGGGTTTTAAAGTGCCACTAGACTCATAGCTGTATCCAGGTAACAAATAAAATGGCAAATGAGAGAAAGAATACTGGAGGTCATGGAAATACAGACCTATAAAGATACACCTCGGATTCCTATGCATACTCAAGTAACAAGGTAGGACTGCAGGGAACAAGTTGATGGCTTTCTTCGTGCAGAGCTACAGACAACTATGCTTTTTCACTCCAATTCATTTGCTTATGGGGAACCAGGGAAATTTTTGACTAGAGCTGGCCAAAGCCTGATCTTCTCAGTCTATAAAAAATTTAAACAGTTTGATCCCATTTCATAAATGTTGACATTTCCCACGAAGGGAGAAAATATCATATAAAAGTGTTTCTTTAAAAAGAAATGGGAAAGGACCCTCCAGCCTGGAAAGCCAAGGCATGAAGCTTGCTGCACCCTAACTCCTTTGCCAGGAGCTGAAGCAGCACCATGGGGTCCCTGAGCAGGAGCAGTGGTGCTTGTGGGAGCTGGGGCTTCACATTTTGAGGACATCACTGCCAGAGTCAGCTCAACCCATCCTGCACACACTGTCCCGTGCTGAGGCAGGGAGATTCGTATGGTGTGAGATTGGTGTGGTGGGGCCTCCTAAAAACCGGCTATCACTTTATGTGGTCCTGGTGAGGTCCCCTAAAAACTGACCACACTTGTTGTGGTTCCCTGGTAATCCATAAGATAATGGAACTGCTGACCTAGTAAGGACTGTCCTTCCTTCCAGGTATCAACAAGTGCCTCTGCCAAGTCTTTCAGCTACAAGGAGCCTATATGGGAATAAAAAAATTAAAATAAATAAATAAATAAATAAATAAATAAATGGCTCAAAATAATATTCCTCGTAGCATCATTAGAGACCACTAAAATTCATGTACTCAATGTCAAGAGCCAGAGCTGTGGGGAGGTCCCATGCATTCCTTTACACAGGGGTCAACCTCACTGAGAGTCAGGATTAGCAGTGGGTTGAGTCATGCTCCAGTCATTTCCTTAAAGAGAAAAGGAACAAATAATGGAACTGACCCAGAGTTGTGATAATCCCACACCATGGTTTTGGTTGCCTCTGAGTCCCCAGTGTTTCATCGTGGCCAATGTCAAAGGGAAATCCCACGAAACTCCACCTGGTTGCAGAGCTGACTTCTGTGAAGTCAAGATCTGAAATAGGATGGGAGTAGATATTCCACAACACACCTGATAAGATGCAGCCAAAGAGGAGACCCAGAACAGTAGTTTTTCTTCTGCCATTTAACATATAACCCTGAGGACATTGTCTTAAACAAAGGCTTGAACTCTGAATAAATTGTAATTCTAGCAGCCTTGAAACCCAAGAGAGTGCAATCCTCACCAGGAAGATCCTGAAGGGGGGAAGAAAAGAAAAAAAAACAATAAAATAAATAAAATAAACTTGATAATTATGAAATAGAAGATAACACATCCATAGTTTTGCTAAGTTTGGGATTGACTAGAGGAATCAAAGTGGTAGCCTGGAGAGAAAAATCTGTATTTGAGGTGTGAGGTTAACTAACAAAAATCAAACTTAAGACTGCAGATTTAAAGCAGAGCTAACACCTCTAACAAACCTTACAAGAAAAAGTATCAGATTACTTTTCATGACTGAGAGGCAAAGCTAAGAAAAATATCTGAGACAGAAGAGCGGTTATTTTTGTAGCTTTGAAAAAATACGGAACTAGCACAAAAGATAATACGATACAAGACAGGTAATCCAATCATTTTAGAGTTTATGACTGCAATCTTCTCCACATGAGAGACTTGATTGTGCCTCGTTCCTTTCCCTAAGTGAATAAATTCAGGGAATCACAAGCGCGATTATTCAGATTTGTGTTTTCTTCTCTGGTTTCAAATGTCAGAACCAAAGGACTGGTGGCCTTGAGTGCTGCAGGAAAACTTCACACTGGAGCCTGAATTTTATCTGTGCCTGAAGCAAGATTAATACAAATTGTACTGCTCCCCCAGTTTGTTTGTTGTTTTTTTCTTTAACAATTTCAATTTAGAATATCTCTTACATCATAAATGGAAAATGGGGTAGTGTAAAGATAAAGGAACTGAAAATACTGAGAAAACAGTGAGCTATGTCTAAGGAAATGTCATTAGCCACATGACACTGGGATCTACAACAATGTCCATGTCTTAAGCAACAGCAAGGACATCATTTTGACTAATAGGACATAACATAGAAACAGATGCAGCACACAGGATGTTTTCAGTGACCAAATCTAAATCATAGAATTCAAAATTCCTGTTCACCTGCCTAATTCTGAACTGATCCCAGAGTCTTCAACTCTTTAAAATACTAGTTTTGGTCACTTCTAGTTTCAAATACAGCTTTGCACCCACACTAAGTCCCTACATCTTGTCAGGGTATCCCAGTCTAGAAGCCACTACCCTTGTATCTATACCTTATAGCACAATCAGCTGGAAAACAAAAAATGGCACATTTCTCCATTCCAGACATGCCAAGGGGATCCCCTCCTGGTACACAAAGGTCAGTGTCAAAAGGCTTCACACTAGCCAAGGAAGAAGCAGAGTCTTAATTTCTCTAACTTCCTGAGAGATTTTTTTTCAGCTATCTGGGTTGAAAGCGTGTGCCTTGTGCTGGCCATGTTCTACTTTTCAGAAAATCCTAGAGATACTGACCTACAAGCAATTAGGGCACTTCCTGGAGAGAAAGGAGACCTTGACCAAGTTCAAGGGCTTTCTTACTTATTTTGCATTAAGTCACCATTGAAGAAAATATAGAAAACTTACAAGAGCAGAGACCAAAACTTCATGCTCATTCTATTATTCTAACAAAGAGTCCACAGCCACCTGCTTAGTCCTCCCTTCCTCTATTCTGCTGATTTTGGGGGAGATCACCTGTAACAAGCTACCGTAAACAAAGGACCAAGGCTGGGAGGTGTGGGATTTAGGTGCCTCTAACATCAGCATTTCCCAGTGATTAGTTTGGGCACTCAGGACCTTTGCTGTCATGGGTAACTAGGACTTTCCAAGATGCTAAACTCTCCTTGGGCACTTGCACAGGCAGCTCAGGCATCTAAATTAGTTCTCTGCACCCTCTTCCCAGGACAGAGGATGAGGTGGCTGCTGTGCTACTGAGCATAGGCCTGAGAAAGTCCCTTTGTTCATCCATGCCCCTGACTGAGTTCAGGTTGGGAGCATGTTTGGAAGGCCACCTCCCAGGACTCCCCACTTCCCTGAAGTGGTTAGCATCACACATCTGTTGTGAAGCACATGGGCTGGATCTCTTTTGGCTGAAGCTAAACCAGAAGGTGTGTTCCAGCCAGTAACAGGTCTGCAGTCAGCAGGACCAGACTCGACAGCATCTGAAGTGAGCAACCTGCAAACACATTTATTGGGGACATCTGGTACTCAGCACCAACAATTTCGCCTTGCAAATCTGTTCCAATGAGTCATTGCCAATCCATCCCCTCACTCTTCAAAAAAGATATTCTTTCCCAGTTTAGGATGTGGGAGCAGACTGCAGAAGTTCAGGGCTACTACCACACGAGTCCCCACACCCAAAGTTTTCAAAGCACCTCTACACCTCAGCCTGGAAGAAATGTGGGTCTTGCTCATGTTTAAGCAAGGGTAAAAAAACATCAATAAAATAGTTGGTCCAAAGTCACACAGTGTGACAGAAACAAAATCAGAGCAGAAACCAAATTTCATCATTGTTCTCGTGCTTGAACCTAATAACTCTTATTAATTAAATAAATCTGATATTTGATTAACCTTGTATAAAATTCTGGGAATTATATGAGCCCTCTCCCATATGTGGCACTGGAAATATCCCACCATTTCTAGAATAATTCAGCAGTGGGGATATGAACAGAGCAGAAAGACCAAAAGGCAGTAAAACAGCAAAAGGAAATTGGCTGCTGCTTTACCAGTTTCCTGTTGGGGCTCTTCAGGCTGTATTGCTCAGGACAACCATTACAGAGAGGTTTGCAGTTCTGGAAAGCTTTTATTGACCTCTCTGTAAATACAAAATGGTCCATGAATTAAATGGGAGGGTCACTATGAGGAAGTTCAACAGATCTGGCAGATTCTTGAGAATCAGCAAGAGGAGGGATCAAGGGGACTGATTGAAAACATGCAGTTACTGTGCAAAGGATTCCTTTTCTTGGGAGCAAGCTCCCTGGGGTTTTCTAGGCCAGGATTTACAAGGGTAATGAAGGGTGTTGTTTTTTTCCCTTCTGTCACAAGAATTTGGGCTAAAGACAGAGTTACAAGCAACTGCCTCAAAAGCTTGCCATCACCCAAATGATCCTCTTTCCCCCCCCCATGTTCACAGACTCCCTCAGTCCTGTAACATCTCCTCTCTTGAGATGGGACTCGGACTTTTGCACCACTGAGCTCTGTTCTCTCAGCCACAGTCTTCCCCCTGCTGCTGCTGCAAGCTTTTTCTCTAATTACACCAAAAATGGAGCAAAAGTGGCTCTGCAAAAACACTTGCTCTTGGATTATCTTTCCCTCCTTTTCCTGTTTCCCTCTCAGTTGTTAGTGTTAGAAAATCAATACTTTATTTCTCTTTCTTTTTACTTACAACTATCACCTTTACATGAATTCCCCTGTTATTATAAGAAACTGTTTTATCCAAATGGGCATTGTAGGTTCTTGATTTGAAATAAACTTCTTCAATTAGCTAAAAAAAGTAGAGGGCATAAGGTTTATTCTACTTATCTCAATATTAACATTTTTATTTTTCCCTCACTTCCTTTTTCTTTAAATCAAGAATCACTGCAACCCCAAGGACTTATTTGCTGGGGACCTGTGGATTCATGATTCCGATCAAAATCTCCTTGAGAAAATCCTGAATCATATGAGCTGAGCTCTTGCTACTTAAAGTTCCCAGCACATTAGCACTGTGGATATAAAAGCCTGATCATGACTGAAGAGACATCTATGCTTTGGTCTTGAGATCTAGATGCTTTCTATACAAAATAGGAATATTTAACTCAAGAAGTTACAATTATCTTTGAAAATTCTCGTGTATCCATTTAATCTCAAAACTCTCTACATTTCAGGGCTGCAGTAAGCTCTCCCTTGAAGCTCTGCTACTGGGGCTGTTGTTTTTAAGCAGGAAACCCACTTTAGGATGTGCTGACAAAATCGGCTTTTCTGTAATTTCCTCAGAAGAAAAACACAATTATTACAGTGCAGAAATGCTCGTTTATCACGTTTCATTCGTACTGGTGTAAAAGCCTTGGACAAGGACACAGCTGAAGTCTGTAAAATACAGATGTGTGGGAATCGCTGCCTGAACCCAGGTGGGACCAAAATCAGAGGGTAAGGAGACAGAGGAGAAGAATTATTAGCTCTTCTTTGACTGACAGTTTCCAGACATTAATGACCTTGAAGACTGACCAGCGAGCCAAGTGTGTGTTAGAGGACAGAGAACTTCTTCCAAGGTAGGCACCTCGTTTGCAAATCCCCAGAGTCCTCCCAGATATGAAATAGAAAGCTTAGTCAGTTGGTGAAAGTGAATAAGGGGGCAGGCATCCCAGAGCCAGAAACTGGTAAAACAGAAAAATCTATACTTACTTTAATTTAGTGTAACAACTTGGAAGTTTGAGAAGACCCTGCTTCTTGGGTTTGTTTTTTGTTTTGGCCTTGAAGATGTGTATACAAAAACGTTAATGTATTAAAGCAATAGTAGGTTTTGGAGTGTATAGTCCTACAGTGCACAGTAATTTTTGTGCCACGCAAAGGAGGGGCTTGGGGGGGAATAAAACTGAGAAAATGGAAATAAAGAGATGCCCGAAACCTCAACAAAAAATATAGAGGGGGGAAAAAAAAAAAGAAAGAGGGAATATGAAGACAGAATGCAAAAAGCTGCTTTCTGAATGCCTCCAGGCCTGACTTTATTTGTTTTGTTTTACCAGTCATGAGTAATTTGGCTACTCAATAGTTATGCAGAATCCTTTTTAAGCCCCTGTGTTGACATTATGATTGCTTAAATAGCTAAAAATATGTTGATCTCTAGTGGCACACAAGTGGGTGAAAAAAACCCAACAAAACCAAAACAAAAAAAACAACCCCAAACCAAAGAAGAACAGGAAAATAATTTCAGAAAAATATTCAGAAGGCATCTGTAAATTGCTTCCATTTGTCATGCTTAGGAAGAGAATACATTCTGCAGATCAAATCCTTTAATCCTTGCAAATGTGATCAACTTTGTATGACAACAATTCTACCTATACAGAAAAGCAGATATTTAAAGTCTCCTTCTTTCACTGAGATAATGCAAAAAGACACTACTGGAAGAAGAAAACCTGTCACAGCACCTTCTTTCCCTCTAAACTCTTCCTATAAATACAGAACTATTTATATGTTTTCCCTTACCTTTTTTTTTTTTTTCCCTTTCTTTCTTTCTTTCCTCCAGAACAAAATCAAGCTGTCCAAAAAATAAGCCTGGAAAGTGAGCTGAGATGCTTTGAGCTTTCCCCAGCAGTTCAGAGCTGCACACACTTCCCAATGGGTGCATGTAGACCAGAAATGTCCCCGAGCCAACACTCCAGCACTGCTGTCCTGTCCAGGACCTTCCTGGGCTCTCTCCTGATGTGAATGCCTCTCAATGGGGCTCTCCTCCAACTGCTCACCCCCAGACTTTTCTGCCTAAGACACCATAATTATTATTGCAGAATGCTAAGAGACCACAAACAAGGAGGCAGCATGATGCCAAGTTATTGTATTTTTTCTCCAGTTCCCTCCTCCTGCCTCTCTCTCCTGATTTCATGGAAAAATTATTTAAAAGCATGGAAAAATCTCACCACGGATCCCTAGCACCAAAATTAGGCTATCCTTCCTCTATCCCCACACACTGCTTCCCAACAGGCTTAGCACAGAAATGCTCATCCTAAATCATACTGGAAAGGATCACATCAGAAGCCACACAATTAACTCCATTCACCTAAACCTTTATCAGGGATAAAGATATTTTTCACTCATCTCTTCACTAGACACCAAGTCAATAATTTAGAGAAAGGCTCCTCAATTACTCCATTCACTTGAAAGATATCAATACTTGGGAGAAAAATCTTGTAAAATTCAGTGCAGTCAAGTGCTGACTTTAATGTTGCTTCTTCAGAGGATGCAGAGCTGAGTCTTGCAGACAATTCCCCTGTCTGCAAAACACAGAGGAAAAGAACAGACAGCACTGGGAGATTCCTCAGTCCTCCAGGAAAAGAGACAGAAATGAAAATACTAGACTTTTACTTATGTGTTTATAAAGAGCAAGAACAAATCATTTCTATTTAAAGGAATGATACTGGCACGTGCAATTGTCAATGGCCCATTTAGTCCAGTGTCTTTTTTAGCAGTGGTGGTCCATGCTGGAAACTTCTGAGAAAAAGGGAAGGAAATAAAACAAAAATCCTAAACCTTCTGGCATGTGAATGTGAATAAATGTGATTTTTAATTCAAATGCAAATGGGAATAAAAACAGAGTATCTTCATATTGTGAGGGAGAAGTATTAACAACTTGAGAAGCCCTTCTGGTGCTACAAGGCTGAAAGGTCTTCTAAGTAAAATTTCTGAGACAAACATGAGTTTTTAGAGCAGGGATCAAAATTAAGATTTTACTGAGTGAAATTGTCACTGAGGCTGATTTTCAGCCAAGATTATGTATATGCCTGATACACACACATGTGTGTTTTCACTTGGTCAGCAGAGAGTTTGAATTTCTTATGGAGACCACCAACTTCGCTGGACATGTTTCAGTTCTGAAAAAAAACTGAACTGAATTTAACTCATTCTTGCCAGAAGCAACGTGAGCAAAGGCCAACATCTACCCCCACACACACACATCCAACAACATTACAACAGCAGGGTTAACAGCTGTAGCTGCATGGAGAGTTTAGCAGAGGTTTTAATTAGTTTAACTATTGTTTTAAAGAAACTAATTCAATAAAGACACAGGTATCTCACTGCACAAATCCCTATCTTACCTTATCACTACCAGCAGCAAATGAACATCACTGAAAATTCAGCCAAGGTACCAACAAGCTGCTCATCCTCCTCAGCCCAGGCTTTCAATTATCACACACAATGTTCCCGTGTCTTCAAGAAAACTTTCCTAAAAACCACCTGGTAATGAAAAGATTTAGATGAAGATCTGATGCCAACAGAGAATGTCCACTCATCCCAACTTTAGGAAAACTCAGTTTCATAAGAAAGGACACAGGGTTTTATCTGTGAGTTGGAGGTTTTGCCATGTGAATGGGTCAGATTCAGCATTTTGGTTCCAGTGAGGTAATAAAAAACCTCTGGGTGACAGTCCCACCTTTGGTACGAGCACAATTTTAATTTGTACTTCCCTGAAACTCCACTGTAATTCATTAATGTAGGTACCATTAAACAGGAGTTGTAGGGGAATGAAATAAAAGAAGGGCTGATAGATAGTGTTGCATTGATGGGTTCCGCTTGGTTGGTAACACCAAGTGGCAGAATGAGAACAGTTTTTAAGATATGATTAAATATAAATTTTATCAAAGGAGCAGTAAAACATTATAGCTTTAGGCTTTTTAAATTCTGTACACATTCTAGGTTTCCAAAAATAAAGCTTCAGCTTCTTAAAATTGAATGTCTGCCTTGTATCATTTCAGCAAGTCCTCATCTGAGCTACACAATGCTTTTATCTGCAGGAGCAACCCACGGGGATTTTGAAAGGTGACAGACTGGCCGGAGGGTGTGCTCACCTGTACACAAACTGTGAAGCTCCACCTTCATGCCCAGAGTCCTTCTGGTTTATCTGACACCTCTGAAACATGACCTGCTCGTAACATAGGCTGTACCATCACCTGGACTGAAACCCAAGACAAACCCACGTTATGACAAACAGAGAGAGGAATATGCAGAGCCTGCCCATCCCAGCATGGGCACACAGCCTCCCTCCCACACTTGAGCATTGCTGGCCATGGTCTTATGTTAGGTTGGGTGAAAAACAAGGATTTTCTTCAGCTCACAAGTAGCTTCTGCCAAGCAAAGCTCACTCTCACATCACACTTTCCCTTCCAGACCTGCAGAAACTTTATCTGATGCTTTTAAGAGCTCTTCTGATTCAAAGAGCAAAGGACAGTCCCTGCTGGGTGCCAAGGTTTGAGGATCCTCTCACCCTCAGGCAGCACACCCCATTGGTGTGAACACATCAAACTCACACAAAACAATAACCCCACCTCAGCCCAGGGTCCTAGAACCTGGCTGCTCTTAGAACATTTCCCAACACCTCTCTCTACTCTCCTTAAAAAGCCTAAATAAAACTCGCCCAGTTTTTGGGATTTGATTGGGCCTGCCATCATGGGTGCATGTAATTATGCTGGGATTTAAAGAGAACATTTTGTTCTCATCCCACACTTATTACTAAATGAACGCCAGTAATCACATGGAGAGTTGAAATCAACCAGATATTTAATTATTTTCCTTGAATTTTTTTGGAAATGGTGGTGCAGAAGGGTTTCCTAACAACAACAGTGGACCTGTGAGAGTGAGTTCATCCTAATTTAAGTCAGTGTGCATTCTTTAGCTATTAAAAAATACCCATATTAATTAGTTCCTGCTCTAATTGCTATGAAAAATTATTCTGAAAAAGAAAAAGAGAATAAGGAGCAAAAGAGTGTGCTATTTACAAGTACCAAAACTAGAAATAAATACTCAACATGGCCTTTTTAAGTCAAATGCCCAGCTAGTTTGGAATAATGAAGAAGGACAAAGTCATTTACACAGAAAAAGCTAATGATTTCTGCATTTTGCTGCTGGTAAAGAATTGAAGGATAACTGATTTGAATCTTCCTTCAATCTCCCATCAATAAAACAGAGACAAGGCAGATTCGAAAGCTGATCTGGGAGAGTCATGTTTTTATAATTGCTTTTTGCCCTCAGGCATTTGAAATCCAGAGGGTCACGAGTGCCTGTGTTGGTGCGAGCGCAGGCCAAGAGGCCCAGTCAAAACCCTGAGACACAAATTAATTTGTTTGTGGTTCTCATGTCTAATTTGGGGAAAGAGAAAACTCTTTGCCACTTTACAATGTTATAATCTAATTAAAGGGAGATACATGTGAAATATTTATGCAACCTTTAGGAAAAAAAGAGAGGGAATTCTTTTTTTTTTTTTTTTTTGTTCAGTCTCATTTGGGAACTTTTCTTGGAATATGAGAATGGAGCAATTTATAAAACAAATCTAGAAAAACCGTGGACAAACCATTTGTTTGTAAAAATAATTTGTGAAATTTCAGAATGGGTTAAGTTAGACATTCCTATTTTGAACCAGGAGACTCACAAAATGGCAAAGAAGCAAACTGTGACTCCTTGCCAGCACATCCACATCACAGCCAATATTATGTTGGAAAAGAAGCATTATAAGCATAACTCTGCCTAGAAAACATTTAAATTATGCTGTATTAAGGAGATGTAAGAAAGGAAAGTGCTATCAGGGGATGAGCTTCATGGAAAAACAATTCAAGTTGCTCAATATTTTGCCTTCTCCATGACATGCCTTTCCCAAGTAGTGCTCCAGCTCAGTGTCAATCTGATTTATATAGCCAAAACCTAGAGTGTCTTCTCCATGTGTAAGAGGGCAGTAGCACATTACACTGAGATGCTGCCACAGCAGGTTTATGTCTATTTTCCCACTGCATTTGAATCTGCAGCTCCAGCCCAGCTCGATTCATTGCTACAAAATTGAAGTGCTTTCACAGAGCACCATACCTACAACCAGCTGGGAGGAGACTAGCAGCCTGCAGAAGGTTAAGGTGGCACTTCAGGGTCTGACCAGAATAACCCAGTCCTGGATTTAATAAACCCAAATGCTTCAGGCAAGAATAGGTAAACAACTCTCCCGCTGCACTTCAGGCACCATCTGTGCAACGCTGCTCTGTAATGGCACCATGTTACAGCCCCCAGCCCAAATATTCTCCTCCAACGTGTCCAAGACACGTCCTGGTGACAGACCCTGATCAGGGTGATTCAGCCCAACCATCCCACAGGAAGCCACTAGGTACAACCGTTTTAAAAGACCACCTGCCTCTCACATGGCTCTTTATTTTCCATCAAGGCCAGACCTCACCAGGTAAAGGTTCCCTGCTACCTGAAAAGCTGGATGGAATCTTTCAACAAATTGACATATTCATTTTAAATTTAATTTTTAAATGGACTGATTTTATAATGAAGCTAAATCTCCCATGTCGCAAGACCATTTTTAGCTGATAGCACAGGGAAAATCCCCGTCTAAAAGAGTAGAAAACTCCGAGTAATGTAAACACATGAATATTAAAACTCCACGCACTTTACAAAGCAGAATTTGCTGCAAGGTGAAGAGACGCTGCTCTGTTGACAGCACACTCTTCCCCAAACCAGGCAGCCTTCCCTTTTACGCTTGGTATCGTTAAACTCCATTTGGGTGAAAACCATCACACCACTTCTCGCTTCAGCACGGCTGCTGACCCTCTCCAAAGGTCCCTTGTGCTGCATAAAGTGTTTGCTTCCTTGGGAAGAACTTAATGAAAATGGACAGTAAATCACTTGATTTCAAGTTTGCGTTTGTTTATTTGGCATCTGATTATAACCTGCTCGTTGACCTTGTTTGATAGGTGATGGGACAAGCTCTTAGAGCACTGGCTGACAGCAACAATCACTGAAAACAGCGAAGGATTTTAAAACTTTGCAAAATAAGTAACAGCCAAGCAAATATATCATCCCATCCTATGACTCCTGTCCTGTAAACATGTGTGTGGCCCTTAATCACACTAATAAAAGTGCTGGAGCCAAAGGGAATACCTGAATGGGAACGAATTTGCAGGGCCAGGGCTTATTCCTCTAGGTTTGTCAGAGGAAGCTTGTCAAATAAACTGAAGATGGATAGCTGCTATATTTTCCCTTATTATAACCCAGAAACAACATACTTGTCTGAACAAAATAAAAATAAGTCCTCTTTGAGGCTACTCTGTTTGTCTTGACAGCAAGCTTGGGTTTTAAGCCAAGATTCCAGATTGTTTTTGTGAAAACATTTCCACTTGTCTGAAAGAGTATATATAATGGATATGTGATAGCAGTAATGCAATGCTGAAGTAATCTCGGGAGAGCGGCCGCCTCTCTGGGGATGCCGCGCTGCTCTGGCTACGACACACCAGGAAAATAAAATTGGTATTCTAACAATATGGAGAATGCCTCCGATTTGTACCTCGCAAAAAATACCAGCCCTCACTTAGAATTCAGCTGTAACGTGTGCTTTTTCTTGCAGGAAGCGTTTTGCTTTGGGAAAGAAATGGGAGCGACAGTTTTGAAGGCTCTTGGTGACTTCATAGGGGATCAGAGCATGGGGTGGAGATGCCCTGGCACCAGCTGGTGGGATAGGCAAGACACTGGGAAAAAAAACCAACCCTGTTACTCTGGAAAATGGTTTCCTATGTATCCTCCCACTCACTTTGTGTTAACTTTGAAATACAACGTCATAAATTCTGCACGAACAAGAGGAAATAAAGCAGGTTGAGGGGAGGTGTGGAAGCAAGTCCATTTGCAGGATGGTGAGGTTTCATGACCCATGGCAGCATGCAAGGTGACAGGGAGAGGCTGGAGTAACTCACAGTGGTGTTTCATGTGAAGCTGAAGATCTCTTCACTCCCCAGATCAGCCCACAGGATTTAGACCACTGGTTGAGTGGAAGCTCATAGAGAAGGTCCAGAAGTACTTCTGTGAAGCCAAGAAAATGGATAGTCGGGAGCTCTTCCACCCTGCAGGTCAAAAACAGAGCCAGAAGCACTGAGTGGAAACTGAGATTAGCCTCATTTAATTAATAATAGAGCACTGGAGAAGCTGATGCAATGAATTTTCCATTCTTAGAAATTGTTTTGCTCAAAAAAAAATTGACAAAATCAGCTGGAGACACAAGGTCCCAAGGAGGGTTCATGTGGGGCAGGGCCCCATGATTGCTCCCTCCCTGAGTGCACCCCACTTCTGGCTAAAGCCCCTAAAACTGCAGAAATTGCCTTGCAAACACAGTCAATCTGGTCACAAAAACAGATGACAAATTTCAAATTTCATAGGCATTACCAGCTCTATCCTGCTTGTCTTATTTAATCTTAACAGCACAGCCAGAGACACGAGAGGACAGGTATGAATATCCAGCAGACCAGTTGGTACTGACAGAATAGAAAGGGCTACACCAGTCAGCAAAATAAAAACAAACCCACAACATTGCAGCAAATACTGAGTTTTACAGGGGAATGACAGAAGGTAGCACTGTTATGTATCTCATTCGAGTGCATCCAAACAGTACAATATTATTTTCCAGGGAAGTTAATGGGGTTCCCAAACATGCACATCTGAGGGCAGAATCTGGCCCTGAAGTTAACTATTTGAACGATGCAAATTTCAAATTTAAGACACATATCAAAGGGAAGTCTAACTGTTCAGTCATTTTACTGAAACCCGGCGTAAGAAAAAGAATTCAATTTTAGAATCTGTCTGTAATTCAAAAGGGGGAGAAAACAGTGTAAAATACATTCCTCGAAGAGAGATGCAAGTTTCTCATTTATATTCGATCTTGGATGAGATTTGGTAAATGCAGGCCCTTCCACAAAGTGAATATTATAGTGAGGCCATAACATTTTACTAACACGAATTCATAAGGTGACCCTGGAGATCAACAATAAAACAAAATTCCGTAATAGACTTAAATAGCAAAAAGGGTTCGGTGTTTCTGTTGTCTACCCAAATATGTTTCACCCTGTACAGTTTTTCTAGGTGAATATTTCCCCACAATCTTTCTACAGGGCCTGTAAGGAATAAAACACTATTTCGATCAACTAAAATCATGAAGCATTCTTGATAGCCGTACATTAGCTTTTTAAAGCTGTCTTGGTTTTTATACTGTCTTTTACAGAGCGGATTTCCCCCTCCCCATACCTATAAAAGGTAGGTAAATTAAACAAATTATGAACTATGCAGTGGTTGAATACTTTGTAAAACTGTAGAACCAGTTTTTAGAAACCTTTAATGCTCCATCTCCCTGAGGTGAAATGCCAGCCTCCATTCGGGTCTCTTTCAGTTGCCCTTGCCACTTCAAAATGTGTCTGGAAACAGCTCTGCAGATGGCCTCGTATGTTTTACAGGAAATATTACTTAAACATTGGAAAGGATCGAATTTCTCCTGTTAGGAATTACAAATCTGGATTTCATTTTCTCTCTTCCCCCACCCCAAAGCATGGGAAAAAAATGTGACTGCTACATATGACACTAAGGAAGTATTTGGGATTTTTATTTTTTTTACTATGCCACTTGTATTAGAAAATAAAGAATAAATCTTGGAAATGTAACCGGGTTAAATAAGTCCTTTTCTTCATATAAAATAGTAGCTAATTGAAAAGATTTCCCAAAAGCATCAAAGCTTTTTATATACTATGGTCTGGAAAACATATTGCACATGATTTCTATTTTTGCTTATTCTTATGAATGCAGAAGTATATAATAAACTTTTCTCTCAGCTTTGCAGAGAGAGTTTCTCAACATTTGAAGCATTTCTTACATATTGACCTTGGTTTATGTATTCTGCAAAGATTCATTAAGCTTATGGGGGTTCTATTGTCAGGAAAATGGTTAGCATTAGTAAAACACACAATTAAAATAGTAGCAGGTGATGTCAGTTTTAGTAGACTTGACATTAATGACCTGTTCATAAGGGGCAATTTCCACACTAATGTCATGTTCTTTAAATGGAAATAGCCAGGAATACACATTTTCCATGTAAAATAACCCTTTTTGTAATTCATTAGATTCCCTTTCCCCCTATATTTAAGTAGACACCTTTCCAAGAGGGAGTAGAATTCCAAATAAAGACATAGGAAATTAAAATCAGGGTTCCCACAACTAGTCTATTTAATATTCATATTCAGGAAAAGATCCATAAACTCTTTTTCTTCTTTTTTATTAACAAAGGAAGTAAACTCCCCCTGACAGTCTATTTTTCCCAGCCGTATTCAAGAGGCAGAGCTCAAAAACTGCCTTTGTTTCGGGCTAGAATTAAATATTCTTGCGTAAGAGCTGGGCAGAGATACATGCAGGAGGTTTCTGCCATGCTCTACCTGGGGGGACCCATCCCTTTACCTGGACAGAGATGAGATTTGTACCTGAATTCTTGCCATGGATGGTGTAGATCCTGAAAAGCCCCTGAGGCCATGGCCAACACGGTGCTTGGAGCCATGACCAATGGTGGTGCTGGAGCCATGACCAGCATGCTGTGGCTTCCTCTTCATGGCAAGACCTGTGTAGCCAAAAGCATTGTTTTTTATAGGGAAGGCTACGGTGGGAGGGCAGAGAAGAAAGGTCGGGTTCTCAGCACCCTGAAAGGCCAGCCTTCCTGCACCACCTCCTTCCAACACCTCCATGCCCTACTTGGCCATTTTTGGCCACCTCACCCTGGAGTCTCCCAAACTCTCCCCAACCTGTCTACATCAGCAGCCCTCCACCAACATATTTTATGGTGCTGCTTTTCTGTTTTCACTCTTTATGGGGGGAAAAAAGGCCAACGTTGAGCGGTGCTGACTGTGCGCTTGTGTCCTGAGACACTGGACACCACAGCCAACCACCCAAGCTCTGAGCACGAGCTCGGCAAGATGCAAAGGCAGCAGCAGATGCCATTTCAGCGACCAGGGTTGGCGTCATGGGACAAATCAAACATTTCTCCAGCGAAACAAGATCAGTTGTCTCCAACTCTCCCGCCCGCTTCTTCTCACGGCCCTCTCCTCCCCTGCAAAAATGTTTCCTTTATTCGAGTCGGTATCATTGTCATGGTAATCACTTCAAGGAAACCAGCGCGAATCTATGACTGGCTGTCTGTCCATGGCACAGATCTGCCAAATAATTTGGCACCGTTCTCTCTAATTGGCAGCCTCTGCTGAGGAGACACCCAAGCCTGAAATGGGGTTGCTGCGGGTCATCCTCCGAGTGCGCTGGAATTTGGCAGCCCGGTTTGAAGCGGCGGCGCGCGGTGGCTTGGTGCCCTGGATCTGGCTCCGGTGACCGCCAGCCAGTGCTTGGGCTTTCATGTCACAGCAGTTTTTCCTCTCCTTTCCCCCCAAAAAAGAAGAAGAAAAAAAAAAAAAGAAAAAGAAAAAGAAAAAAACCCACAAAACAAAAACCCAAGACCAAGTGAATTAAGGATAAGGTTTCACCCTTAGCTTTGAATCTCTTTGCTTTTGTGCGTGTCACAACCTTAACACTGTTTTTTGCACTTAATTGTAAATCTCAGGGCTGCTGATGAAGCAAGAATAAAAATTATAGCACAATCAGGAGGGGTGGGAAAGGAAAATGGATTTTACAAGTGCACACTTTTAAGAAAAGGAGCTGGCCTGAAACATAAATAAAAGTAAGCCCGAGGGACCACACCTCTGGCATTAACTGTCTAGGCACCAAGGGCCATTCCAGTACAAATTTAGGGTCAGCTAAAGAGCATTTCTATGGCAGCTGAATATTCAGAGCTGTAAAGCAGCCACACAGATCAGACGGGTTGAAACACGCTTGCAAGCCAACACCAAGCAGAGGACGTCCAAGCCCTGCCCCATTTGCTCCCCACAGGGCTCTTTCAAGTGTTTGACAAGGGAAGGGGAGGTGAGGGGAGGTCAGCCTAATCAATGAGCTCCTCATCTCCCCCCCATCCCCACCCATCCATCCCCACTGGGAGAGGATGGCAGGAGTATGATGGCTGAAACAAGCAGGATGGGATGATACCAGTCAGAATCATATCTCACAATAACTCATACATATAGAAACATTTACTTACGTTATCCTATCACTTTTCTCACTGCCTTTCTCTACTGAGGACCCCTCCTCCCAAAAAGAGAGATCCCCGGGTACCTGCTGGCTGCTCTTTCACTCCAGGACAGGGAGATATAAAAGCCAATCCTGCCGGCGAGATGAATTTTGGAATTTAAAGCACATGATGTAATGAGATCTTTCAAAAGGTGATGATTTCATCCGTTTTGTCTAGACTTTTTACTATGGTCACAGTAATCGGAGGCAGAGGCGGGGGAGGGAGGGAAACCCCAATCCTTTTGGAATTACAGAGGCAGCTGCTGAAGAGAGGAGATGGTGGTAACTGCTTGGGCAGCCTGGCATCAGCGAGGGCTGCTCTGCGTGGCAGTCCTGACACAAGGAAATGGCTTTTTCCCCCTTTCCTCTGCAAGGAACAGGATAGAAAACCAACCTGATCACAAGGAGACATAGAGACACTCCTATTAGAAAAAGATTTACAGGCAGACACTTTGGTTAGCAATTCTATTTTCTAAAATTGTTGTGTAGATTTTCTGTTTCTCTGGTCGTATCAGCATGAAAGACAATTGCCTCATTTAACAAACCAGCTCATCTTTTCCCAATAAGCTGTATTATTTAAAACAAAACAAGACCAAAAAAAAAAAAAGGCCAAAAAGAAAAAGATTCCCAGTACAGAACATGATTATGGATAGAGAGAGAAAATGCAAATCTCCTGTAAATATTTATGTGCAAAATTCAATGGAAATAAAATGATTTCTCAGCACAACAGAAAAAATAGAAAATGTACACTAAACCTTTATCCATTTTGGAGTGTTTTGTCATTAAATTAAAAAAATAATAATTATTTGCTTTGTAATTGTTGCATCTTTCCCAAGCCCTTTCCATTCTCTTGAATAAGAAAAAAATGCTAATCTGCCTCATTAATAATAATAGAATGCAATTTTAGAATAGGCTCTAATAATGATTATTAGCTCCTCTGCGTTTTTTTGGTTTTTTGTTTTTTATTTTTTGTTATTCTGGTATTAACACAGGGGTCGGGATTAGCAAGCCTTTAAATTTTTAAAATATGTTTACAACTTCCCAGACACGCTCCCGCGCCGAGCGGCCGCCGAGGACGGCCAAATGCCACCCGTCCCCTGCCAGCCCTCGTCGCTGCCGTGGTTTGGTTGGGTTGGTGGGGTTGGTTGTTCTGGTTTTTTTTTGTTGTTGTTGCAAGGCGTCAGGAAAGCCTGGGCACTGCTGGAGCCGGCGGCCACCTCGGCATCTTCCCTCCTGCTCACAGCTATCTGCCTGGCACAGCCCCGCTCCGGCTCAGCTGGGACTTCGCTAAGGATCTCGCTTTCATGGGCAAACACAGCTTCACCTGCCCTCCA
Organism: Apus apus; assembly: GCF_020740795.1. Taxonomy (NCBI): domain Eukaryota; kingdom Metazoa; phylum Chordata; class Aves; order Apodiformes; family Apodidae; genus Apus; species Apus apus. The sequence continues at coordinate 2,094,365 of NC_067285.1, forward strand.
AATCCCTCTCTGCTCCTTCCTTCCCAGCCCTCCCAGCTGAGCTATGTTAATCAGGTGGGGGACACAAGGTAACATTGAAGTAATTCAGCCAATTAGGCCCTGAATTGTTTGCATCCAACAGCATTTTGTATTTCTGCAAATGTGTGAAATGCAAAATGTGCCCTGCAGCAAAAACGACAGCAGCCATGTACTGGCGGCATGTCAACAGATCCTCGGAACGGCTGACGGCTGATACTGATGCATACATATGTTTGGGAGAGTGTGGACTTTTTTATGTCTGTGCTTCTCCGGCGAGAGGAGCCGGAGCTGGGGGTCTTGGTGGCAGATGGGCAGGGGTAACAGGGATTGGCTAATCCCAAATCTGCATTCGCTTCTTCACGTAGCAACTGGGGAAAGATGGAGCCAGCTGTCAAATGGAAGACTTTCATGGTCCCCTGCACACAACAGCTGCACAGGCCCTGCCTGCTTGGTTCTAAATTATTAAACATCTTTTTAGTTTGTTCCAGCTGCAGGCATCAGTGTGTTTATGCAGCCTTTGTGCATTTTACATATGATTCCTTCTCCCCTCCTCTCATCAAAATGCTGTTTGTAAAAGTCATTATCCCATCTGTGCCCCAGTTTGGCCAAACAGCCTAAGACAAATCCGATGCTATTCTCCTTCCAGGACAATTTGGGAGTTGAAGATGATTGCAGTGACTTGAGACTTTAGGGGTTTGATGTTTTTGCTTGCTTTCACTCCACCACCTGTAAGCGGTGGTGTCATCTCAGCAGCTTAAGGGTACACACATGTAATAAGGATCTTTGCAAGTAAGATTTTATCCTTGGAAACACGGCTTTAGGAAAAAAAAAAACAACAAACAAACAACAAACAAGCAAACAAACAAAACAAACAAACAAAAACACAAACCTCACAAAATAAAAAACCAAGCAAAAATCCTGCTCCTATCTGTCTATGAGGATTTTTCTGAGCATTTTCACTGGGGAGGGGTGATGGGAGAACCTGCTTTAAATAATCTCACACTGGCAGCTAGCTTCCCTGAAGATTTCAGCAACAATAATACTGTTATTATTTTCAGAAGACATGAATATTCACAGACTAGGTGTAAACCTACCCTGCTTAAATGGGATAGCTCTGCGAGAAAGCCAGTGACTCCTAACTCCTGGACTACAGCTAAAAATGTCTGTGAAGTAATAATGTAATAAACACGCCACTGGCAGTACAAAACATGACCTGATGTATTAATTATATTCCAGAACAAAAAATGGCTTGTTTGAAACGACTGCTTCCTGCAGGATATTCTGGTTACAGCCAGATTCCTGCACAAAGCAGGTCCCTCTCCCTCCCGCGATGAATGAAGCCCTGACCAGCGCCAGGCGCTTTGCTGCAGACGTTTATTAACCCTTTTGTCCTGCATGCGGTTGGTTTTGAAGCTCTGAACTTGGCACGTGGCTTTCTGCAATATACAGGTGTGTATATATATATATATATATATATGTTATTTTTTAAAATGTTCTTTTGGGTTGAAACTCCCTTGTTCACTTTTTGTGCCCGCCCTGCAGACCCATCCTTGGCTGGGACAAGAAGCCAGGGAGACCCATCAAGGCCCCCTCTGCTTCCTACCTTCTCCCAGGCTTGGGCTGGACTCCAGCACTGGAGAGACCTTGACTCAGAAAGGCCGTTGCCTCAATCAACATTTGAATGACATTCCTAACCTTTTCCTTAAGTTCATTAATCCCTTTGTGTTTTCCAGCTCTAAGACCCTAAGTCAGGATATCATGTAAGCATAAATTTGAAGTTTATGATAGGATTTATGTTTAAATAAGAGCATCTGTTTAAATACCTTGTGAATCAAGGCTCTGGGCTGAATTTACGGTCATCTGGGTGGGGAGAGAGTGGGGAGGCTTTAAAAAACAGCCATCAAAATCGATTCCAACCCACAAATCTTGGATTTTTCAGAGAAGCACACTCCTGTTTGGAGAACCCTCTCTAGGTACATTCGGTGATTGACCTGATGCTCTGAGGTCAGAAAGGCACATAGCTACGGAAAGTGATTGAAATCCTGATGGAGATGTTTCCATGTACATCTTTACAGCCTCGGACCTGCAGCAGCGCAGCAAAACCAGCACCAAGCGCCGTCATCTGCATTTGCATGGGGAGAGGTGGGCATCTTCCAGAGCTATGTCACCTTTGCAGCTTCCTCTGCAGAGTTTTAGGGATGTAAAGCCCTCTCAGAAACACTCCTGCTCTCAAAATGCCTTCATCTCACCTTGGAGGAACTCCAGGAAAGACCAACCGGGGCAACAATGCTTTTAGTTAAAGAAACCTCACAAATCTGTCCATACCCTCTTGGAAGTCCTTGGAAGGACTCCCTCAATAGCATCAGAAGAGTTTAGCCTGGCGAAAAGACACTTTTTCACCCTCACAGGAGAGAAGGTGCCTGCTAGCAAAGTCTCCCTTTGGAAGAACAGGAATGCCCTTGGGGATCAATAGTGGTCAGGAGAGGTTGGTCTCTTTACAAGCTGGTTTGGATGTGCCAAACCAGCACCAGCAACTAGTGAACTTCACACGCTGTTTGTACCAAATTCTCATCGGCTGTAAAATACCACGTGCATGTAACACAGTAGATTCGGAAATGCCTTAATGAAGCACTAAGCATTTATTGAACTTCACTTACTTTAACTGCAGCTGGTAAAAGGTTTCCTTTATTGTCCAGCCCCAGAGGACAGCGGTGAAACCAAAATTTCCATGAATGTAAATTCCAGCTTCAGCTAATTTTGATGACAATGACTTCTCTTCTTTATGAGGTGCATAATGAGCCGGACCACAGTCTAGCCAAAAGCCATGACAGGCTCCAAGCATGCCCCAGTGGCTCCCAGTGCTTTCTGTACCCAAGGTTTAAACGGAGACTGCCTCCAGCCAGCGTACATGAAGAACCGAGCTCGGCGATAGACAAATGACTCTTTTGTTTTACATTCTTTTTTAATTAGCCCCTTTTTAATGACCTGAGTTAATAAGTGTCAAAAGGTGCAAAACACAGCATGACTTCATTTTTAAAGGAGAGCATTTGCCTTTAATCTCATAAGTAAAGCAAGTGCCCTCTTTAAATATCAGCTGCAAATCCAGATATTATATTGTAGGGTAGAACAGTTTGCTGTGTACGGTGAATTCCCCGTCTCCTGCTCAGACAGCTCCGTCTCCACAAACCTGACCGTGCAAACCTGCCTGGCAATGATCATCCTCTCTGTTTTACCAGCACCTCTCTGAACTTAAATGCTATTTCAACTCCAGGTTGCTAAAGCATTGATTAAAAAAAGAAAAATATTTGAAAGCTTATCTGTTTCCCAAAGTTCCCACATCAAGACCGAGACCCAGAGACAAAATTATTTTAAGAAGAGAAAAACCATCAACTGCAACTAAAAAGGAAGAAAGGATCCTGCTGAGAGCAGTAGGATTCTTTTTTAATTTGCCATGCATTTAGAAATAAGGCTATTTTACTTTTTATGCTGCTATGTTTTCCCACGGGCGGCTCGTCCCAAAGAAGCGGACAAAACCCCTCCAGGTGCCGTATTCCTCCTGTTTTCCCAGAAATCTCCCCTCTGCCCTTCCTCCTAGTATTTTTTTTTCTCCTCCAATTTGTTATTTTAAAAGGACATTTGAACACAAAGATGAATTAGCACTTTGCTGGCAAAACTTAGCAAAAGCTTCACATTGCTGGTAATTATTTTTTTATGATTCAACACATATTGCGCTCAGGCGGTCCGAGGTTTTCCTGTGCAGGATGCTGCTCCCCCCTGGCACACGGATGTGCCATGATGGGATGTCACAGCATGAGGAAACCCTCTTTCCTTGCACCCAGAATAACCTCCTGGAAGGTCCAGGGTGCCACAGTGAGGCAGGTCCCCTGCACAGTCCTGGGCTCTTCTCTAAAGGAGCCTGCCAACCATCCTGCATCCTGCCAAATTAGATGTTGGTTTTGTAATACAGACTAATATCCACCAGAGATTATTAAGAGACTAGGAAAGTAATTTCCAGCTCCAGCAATGGATAGGCTGCAACCCCAAATGGAAAGCCTCCAAATCTGGGGGATGCTTTGGGACTCAGACTCAAAACCAGGGCCCAGATTTAAATCCCCACTTCCCAGGGTGAAGATGCAGGAGACTAATTCACAGAGTCACTCGACCTCTTTATAATATTGATCTTTTCCTGCAGCTAACAAAGAGAAATTGTCTAAATGCTACAGTACAACTACACAGAAACACGCAGATCATAAAATAACACAAGCTCTTTACAACAATACCAGGGCTCTCTGCAGAGCTGCCTCAACTTCTCCTGGCTACCAAGAAATCAGTTTTGCTCATCTTTACTGCAGAAATATTGCCCTATCTTGTGTAAATGAATACTGATACAATGAAGAAATAAATACATTTGCAAATAATTAAAAATACAACATGAAAGACTGAGCTTGTGTCTTTCATTTTTAAGAAAATCTCTTTTTTTTTTTTTTTTTGCCATAGAGCTAAATATCCCTGACTTTACTGGGCCAGGGTCATTAAGCAAGAAGGTATACTACAATAATAAAATTATCAACAGAGCTTTTGACAAGCAGTCATGTGCTTGTAAATGAAATTTATTTAGGTGCCACTCAAAACATCGTAATTAAGAGGTACAGAATGTATTACCAGATGGTTCCTGTTTAGTATCTATTTCCTTTAGAGAACAAGGTGATTAGAGAGAGCACTAACTTGTAACTGAGCACCAAACACCCCACAGACCTGATCCAGTGCCTGTTGGAGTCAATTAAAAAGTCCATTTGACTTACGTCCCAGGTCCACTAACTATTTAGTTCCACATATACAATGGTTTGGGTTTGGTTTGGGGTTTGTTTGTTTGTTTGTTTTTTTCCCCTTTGTGAAACTTCCTTGCATTTTGGCCAACAGCTAATACATATATCTATGGGATTAAGTTGGTGGTTCAGAACAGTGACTTTTTACCAATGTTAAATACATCTAATTAAGGCCTTTACTCAGAGTCTCCTACATTTAAATAATTAAAAGGTAACACTAAGCAACAAAAAGGACCTTTCTGCTGCAAGCACAATATGGAAGAGGAGGTATACCCTTGAACATCAATGGTTCAGGCAAAAGAGACCTTTTATATACATGAAATAAACTCCACGGGCTACAGAGAGACTGAATTGCTCTGTTATTTTCTACACTTTTGCACATAATCTCCATTAATCATTAATTAGTTCTATGATGTCACAAATCTGATTTTTATTTCAAAGTATCTGGATTTCCAAAGTGATATTAAATATTCTGGGGAAAACAAAAATTATTTTCAAACAGAAAAGATTTTCTAATGTAAAATGGAAAAATCTTTTCAGCAAAACAATCTATTTTCTTGCAGTTAACTGGAGGGGGTCACTCAGCCCTTGTTAGTCTGAGTAATCCCACTGAAGCCCCTTGTGCTTCTCATGTCAACAAAAATTGAAAATCCAGTTCAAAACCAAGCCCAGCCTTGCAAGATGTTTATGAAACCCATCAGCCCCATGCTTAACTGAAAGCATGAAGATAGCTTCAGAGGAATTACTGAGATGTTTGAAGTTAAGCACATATTTGAATACATTGCACCACCAGCTTCTGCACTGTCCTCATGGAGACAACACTTCTTCCTAGTTTCTAAGAGAATGGCATCAGAGCGACATCCTGGAAGTTATGTCTCATGCCATCTCTGTAGACACCCAAATGGGACTGCAGACACTCTGAAACCCCGCAGCAGATTTCTGCAGCTGGCAGCATTATTCTTCTGCAATCTACTTTCACTGACTTATTTTTCTCAGCCTCAAAAGGTAAATATTAAGACATGGATCAGAAGTTCCCACCCTTGCCCCAGTCGGGAGCTAGGTGCTGCATTCTGGCATGAACAAGGAGCTCCCTGGCACCCTGCAGCCACCTACTGCATATGATTTATTGTACTTCACTGTATATAACATTAAAAAAAAGCCATTTAGGAGGTGTACAGCATCACAGGGTGCCCGCATGCAAGGGGAGCTGCAAAGCCAGCAGGCACCAAGGAGCAGTTCCTGGTCCACACCAATGGTAGCACCTGTTCTACTATGATTCATGACCAAGAAACACAGCCCTGTTTTGGCTGCTCCTTTCCCACCAAGTCTCCCTGTGCTCATATCCAGCACATCCCCAAGAGCAGATCAGTGAGGCTGGTCTCCAGATCAGCTCCTGGTTTACGCAGGAGGAGCAGGAGACTGTCAGTGGGCTGCAGAGCTGCCCTCCCTGCTCGTGAGCACAAAAGCTCTTCCCGAAAAACTAACACTGCTTAACTTTGCATTCAGAGGAAAATATTGTATTTGATAGATGCAAAAAACAAGTAATGAAAAAGTATATTTGTGTGTTTCTAACACACCGAGGTAACCTGTGGTCTTAACTACAACCTGTGAAATAGGTCATGCAGAAAACAATTTTTTATTCTTTATATTCACTTAGATAACACTGCAGTTTTTTGGAGAATTTGTCCTGTGCAGTGTTTTGAGTCCCAGCAAGTTTCAATTAGTTGTCCTCATTCCATCAAACTAAATTTAGTCCAGGCATATCAGTTTTGAGTTGTAAACTTTCTTCTTATTCATCAAATGAACCACATCATGTAATAACTTCTTTTTTTCTTTTAGAGAAACAGAACTGTCCTAGGAATTTAATTTTTCCAAAGGCAGTTTTGATCTAAAGTAGATTCCCTATTTATTTGTCAGAATAATTCCAGGAGCCCTAGTCTGTACCATACACAGAAATAGCAGTTTACTGTACAGCACATGGATCAGGGCAAGTTAGGAAAATGCCCACAAAGTGAAGCACAACTAAATATTTTATATATCCAGGGATCATTTTTAAGTTTTACCAGTCCACTGTCCTACCAGCATGCATTTACAATTAACTGAAGCCAACAAAGGGGATAGCTTTTGACAGGTTCCCCATATCAAACAGAAAGCAAAGCCTGCTCTTCTCCACCTCAAACAATACCAAGAGCATTTCAAACACTTTCTTCTTAAGCTGCACAAACTTCAATTTCAAACCGAACGATCCTCTCTGTATTCCAAGCACTTTGTTCCCTCTGACACATTTTAATGACAATAATTTTGTAAACTGTCAATACATAATCATATCAGCTTGTGCCTGCTTTTCAATCGGCACCTCCAGCTTGCATTAATTAAACAGCCTGCCTGACGCCGCATCAGCTCCGTAAACAAACGAAGTGAGATTTCCAGAAGCCACGGTGTGAACCCTTTTCTGGAGATCAGTTATTAAGCTGCAGGTTTCTGTTTCATTTGCCTGCCTTTCACTTTAAAGCAAGCAGCAGCCACTGAGAACACAATAATGAAAGAGGTCATGGAGCACCAGTTGTGCATGAAAGATGCGAAAATTTACTGCAAATGAGACAAGAGCAGTAAATTCATTTTTATTCAAATTACTGTCATCATACATTACCACTTCTCCTGTAAACATTGTGCTTCAGACAGTGTGACAGCATATTATTATTTGCGAGATTATACTATTATTAAGCTATTAACATGTCACCTCCTGCTTGAAACAATGACTCAGCTTGGTACTGCATAATAGGACAAGTTAGGGAGACAAGGCGAGGTGACGGAGAGGTTAGTTGTAAGAAGGGAGGCCATGCATAGAGTGACAGCTGGCACTTAAAGGCTAACATTTATTCAAAAGAGCCCACATAATGAGGATGTGATTCACTTTTACTTACATGCTGTACCCATTTGCTTTCCAGAAATTCATCCTTTTCTTTTCTGTCCACACAAGATGCCCTGCAGCTCCGGTAACAGGCACTGAGGAGTCACCTTTCCTGCAAGGGAAAAAAGTTGGTGAGTGAAGTTGTTGGTGTGGCAGTCGCCCAGCATCATGCAGATGTCATGGCCACAGCTCATGAGGGGACATCAACAGTGCTTGCACCTCTCCCTTCCTTCCCAGGGGGATGCCTTAAGTTGTCCTATAGATATTGTCCCCGAGAGGTTGTTAATGATTAAAACTTCACAGTTTATAGGCTTCAGAGATTTCCAAGGAGTAGCTGCAATCCAAAGTTTCTGTGGGTGGTTCACTGCTAGGTGCAGCACTTGCTGTTGATGCCAGCCCAGCTGCAGAGCTGTGCTCCTCCATTGCTCCCTGCAGCTCTTCCTCCATTTTACCTTGAGTTTTACAGGGGTTTGGCAACCGTGTGACTCCCTCACAGGGTTGCTCCAGCCCGTCAGATGTTCAAAGCACTTCTTTTGCAGCCCTAAATGAAAGCTCATAGAATCCTAGAATAGTCTTGGTTGGAAGGGACCTTATAGATCATCTAGTTCCAGCCCCCTGCATGGGCAGGGACACCTCCCACTAGAGCAGGTTGCTCCAAGCCCCATCCAACCTGCCCTTCAACACTTCCAGGGATGGGGCAGCCACAGCTTCTCTGGGCAACCCGGGCCAGGGTCTCACCACCCTCACAGGAAAGAATTTCTTCCTAACGTCTAACCTAAATCTATCCTCTCTAACTTATTCTCTACTTTATTTCCTTTCCGCTTGGATTTGCCCTCCTTTCCTGACCTGTTCTTGATGAAGTTGAAACCTGTTTATGTAAATATTCTTTCTTGAGCCTTTGCAGCAATCTTGGGGGAGAAAAAGTGTCATTTTGAGAAGCCAAGTAAACACCAATCTTTGTTCTAAATTAGTTGGGGAAGTGCCTTGTGAAGTAGAACAAACAGAGAGAGACATCAGTGAGTTATTAATGATCCCTTGTCAGGCTCCTGAAGAAGCCACAGACACACAAGGTTTTAAAGCCTCCAAGGTTCAGGCTCCCACGTGTGGAATGCAATGAAAGCCATCATGAAAATGACACTTCCTAGGTGCAGCCCTTACAAGTGTTATTCCAGGCTAGAGGAAAGCAACTGATACCTTGAAAGCTCAGGCAACAGATACTTTTTTTTTTTAACTTTACCCTTAAACAACTGAGTGACTTACAAATATGGATATGCAAAAGTCCACAAGATGTTAATTTTAAATTTCTCAAAATTACAAAGGTGAAAGTAGGGATATTTGCTGAAACTGTGACTGAGTACCTACATTTTAAAGGCGTATCTGCTTATCACAAGTGAAGATTTCTCTTTTTCCCCTTTCTCTACTCTGTCTTCTCTCTTTTGTTTTGTGGGTTTTTTTTCTTTTTTTTTCTTTTTTTTTTCTGGTTTTAATCTGTTTTTACAGATTACACAGTAAAATACAGAGAGGTGGCATCTCACCAGGCAGTGGCCCCACACAATCTGCTCTCCCTGAACAGTATAAATCCTTCTCTTACCTTGCTTTGTCCCTCTTGTTCTCTGAATTCTTCTGTAACACACCAGGACTCCAAAACATCATTCTCTGTTAAAAGATTAAAAGCATAATAATGAAAATAACTTCAAATGGAAGTTTAGACAGGCTGAGCTTGATGTTCCTCACTATTGCCTATTTCTAGGGTGTTTCTATGAAACTGGACTGTATGAGGCTGTTTGGGTCTTCCCATGCAGGCCTCTTCCAGTATGTCCTCTAATCCTCTGTCATCAGGCTTTGCTTAAGAGCTGTTAGTGGTTTTTCACATCGTTCCCCACACATGGAGGCTGCTCCACAGCCTCACTGCTTTGATACCAGAAACCTTCTCCTAAATTTCTAGCCTCCTTGTAGTCACAGGTAGCTGGTGCCTCTAAGTTGTGCAGCCAACTTTCTCCTAGAGCCCTTTTTCCCTCTCATTTGAGCACAATAATAGTGTTCATTTAGCACCGGTAATCTACAATTTCACCTCTCAGTTCTGATAAACAAGAAGTTTACTTTTAGTAAATGTGCATTTATTCACCAACATAGTTTTCCCTTTGGTAAACTCACCCTCATCCATCAGTTGTTTTTTTTCAATCCGCCTCAACATGCTTTGTCTTCCTTTGCCGTGGACTATCCTGAACTGTCAGGATCTGTTTCACCCGCTGGTGAAAACATCCTTGCTCCCACAGATCCCTGACTCCTTTGCGGACAGCAGTTACTGCATTTTATCACACAAGCAGGACTGGTATTGAGCTGCTTGCTGTTTTAGGAGAATTGTGCACTTTGCAAGGTCTTCCACAGAATTCAGAATAGTCCAGAGAAGTTAGCAGCAAGAGGCTTTGAGCACTGTCTCATTGCTCTTTATAATCACCCATTTTTTGGAGCCTTTTGCCCTTTGTGGGTACCATCCTTGCCCACTTAGCACCTCATATTTATCAAAGAAAAATAAGACCTGAGAAGCTGAGGCTTGGCTCCTAAATTGTAATGAGACCCAGAGATGGAAACTATCCTCAGTTTGCTGAGTGTGTACAAAATGCCACCACCTTATCCTGCTGCTCAGTCCAGTAGCTGAATAAGAGCTCAGGGGACCAACTTGTGGTGTCAGTTTTAAAAATCTTAACTATAAGAGATATACGGATCCCTGCTCCCCTTCAGCATGAATAAAGTTGGACAAAACTCCAATAAGAAAGAGTTTCTGTGGTTTTTAATCTGGCCAGTAATCACTGCTCTTGGGCAACACAGCCCAGTGCACTAACAAAAGATCAGCACAGGAACCATTAAACACTGAATTTTCCCAGTGTGCTGCAAATGCACATATAAACACTGAGTAACCTTAAGCTTAATCAGGGTTCAAAACATAGTTAAGCACCTCTTAAAACACTTTTTTGTTTACACTGCTGCAGCTTAGACTTGCATTTCCTTGCATGGTATCAGCCACATTTGCAGTCTTAATTTTTAACCTGAACTGATCAAGAGTGCAAAAATTGCTCTTATATAGAAATCAGTAAGATTCTAAGAACACACAAAAATCACAAGGGAAAACATGGGGGAAAAAAACCCGTAAAATTATACAATCAGCACACAAACTGAAACTGTTCCGCATTTCCCCAAGCATGGCCATAGCCATAGATTATTTAGGCTGCAAGATCAGTATGAGCTTGTGCCCTTCACACTTGCATCATAATGGCTAACAGCAGTGGTTGTCCCCACACTTAATAACACTGTGCCATAAATGCATGCTGAGTTGTCCAAACACAAAATATGTTGAAATCCAACCACCCTAAGAAAAAAAACAATAATAGCACCTTAGGTGCAGGCAGTGTGCAGGTACCAGCAATGTATCAGCCAACAAAGGGATGGCCATTTGAGCTGTGATGACAAATATTAGATCTGATTTATCAAAGAAGTGGATGGTTTGACAAGACCAGATCAAACCAATCTGCCATCCCCCCTCCCTGTGCACAGACACGTCTGTGCTCACACGCACGGAAACCACGTGCAGCATTTCTTCACACCTGAAAAGCAGTGATGATAGGTTGGTTTTTTTTTTAATATACCAATGTCCTCAAAAGCATTTAATCTGTAAAAACTAGCCATTCTCTTGCAGCAAGGCAAGGGTGGAAAGGCACGAGGAGCTGTGTGAGGGGGCTGTTCTTGCTCCTTCCCTTCCCGTCACGCCGATCCTGCTCTTCAGGAGTGGTCCCGAGGACCACTCAGAAGCCTGTTAAAAGCTGCTGAAGGGGAGTCACCAACCCCTCTGCCGCCTGCTCTGACGAGGGGGGATCTCATGTGTTCACCACTGATTAGACTACATTATTTCTATTATCCTATTGGGCTTCACACTAGGAATAGACGCGCTTGCCCTTATTTGAAACTAGCAGACACCAGGAGAATTTGCTGATTGCTAATGAGAAAGCAAAGGTTTTGTTGATATCATCTGGGACGTTCTTGCTGTGGTCTGCTATTAAGATCTGGAGCTCTACATAACACACCATATTAAGCAGGCAGTGACTTTATTATGGGATCAGTCTAACTTTTCATGTCTGGTGTACTCCTAAAGCCTAGGCTAAAACACCTTTTTTCCAGAATATGAAACATAATATCTTGGTGCTAGCTGCATTATTTAAAAAGGGGCAATGTGGTTCATAACTTTACATTTATTGCATACTTTTAAGCCACTTGACCCATATAAATATTACTATAGAGTTGCCCTCAGTTATTAAATTCTTATTGGTTATAAAAAGGGCAGCAGGAAGTATATAATCTGTAGACTAAGGTGTGTTGTTGTTTTTTTTTAAGGGGGAGAGGGAAGAATAAAAAAGTAGAAAGGCTGGAAACAAATGTGTTTTGATCCTGTCCATACCCTTGAAGTTAATACTTTTTCTGGCTTAAAGCAAAAATCTGTTTATTTAAACTTCAGGAATTAGGTACTAGCATAGCAAGTAGGCTCCTACCTTCTTGAAGTCGAACTGGAAACCCCACCTCTTAAAAGAAATGGTTTGCAGAAAGTTTATGGTCTTTATTCCACACAAGACCAGGTAAAAACGGGACGCGAGCATTTGCAGAGGCTCCCACATGGCCCAGGCTATTCAAGAAAAAAAAACACAACGGGCTGCTCTGAGGGCTCTTTTGAGATGATTCTGATGGGCTGGCGTGGTCCAACACGACCCCTCCTCCAGGCTGCAAGCCCCTGGGTGCACGTTCACACTCCTGGACTCCGTTTTGCACGGGCGCGCGCGCGCTCACACACGTGTGCCTGGATGACAGCAAGGACAACACATTAACATAGGTAATTTTACTTCAGAGTTGCTTGGGGCAGAACCTCTAGACCTAGAGGTTACTGCTGTCAAAGCAGGACCTTTTTCTTCCTGTCACTTCTTTCAGAGATGAAAGGAAAGATTTCCCTTAGCCTACAGCATTTAGCGTGCAAACGCTCCATCGCAACATTTTGAAACTATAGAAATCATGAAACCAGCCTGTGACCTTCCATTTCAGTGACAGTACAGGAATCCCTTGAGCAGTGGAGGCATCCTCTGATATTTGGAAAAGTGTCATGTTTTCTTTACAGAGAAAACTGTCATATTGTTGTTGGCATAAAATACAACACTTCCTGGAGTTGTGATTTCCTTGTTTGCTACAAAATGTCACCTGGGCAACTGACATGTTTTTGTTTTGCTTAGAGCAACTTCCCACTTATGATATTCAAATTGAGTTGATATTGATACCTTAAGCTGTGCTGAAAGGAGCAGCAATTACAGACATCTGAAATTCCTCAAGAAAAAGGCAGTTTAGCTAAAAGACACAGACCCTCACGACAATGGCAATCTGGCTGCAAGTTAAACACAGCCCTTATATAATTTGCAACCTATTGATGTGCCAGGCAGGAATTCTCCAGCAGGAAAAAAGTCTCGGGAAGAAGCAGGCTCAGATAAATGAGATGCTTCCCCAAAATAAGCAACTGAGTGTTGGCTGGGAGGGGAAAAAAAAAAAAAAAAAAAAAAAAAAGAAAAGAAAGAAAGGAAATAGAAAATGCTCAGCCTGAAGCAATAAGTAGAGCTGACTAGAAAAATACGGGGCTTTTAAATCATCCCTGCACTTACATCTTCAAGTACAAAAGGATTTTAATCTTAGCTAGCATAGCCTTCTTACAGCATTGTTTTTTTGGGGGGAACAAATTTAACCTTTGGGTCAGTAGGATTGCTTATCTTTAAACATCTTTAAATACCTGAATTCTTTTCTGACATTAAAAAAATTAAGACTCGTTAGCATTTATAATTTTGGATACCGGCAAGTCACAACTTTGACTGAAATTGAGGGTGCTGAGAGGTGACACCTCTTTTTCCCCCAGCTAAAGAGCTGAAGGAAAGAAAATCATATTTATATTTCTAAAACTTCAAATTATTTCAAACAAACAAACAAAAAAATTAACTCTTTACCTACCCCATAGTTAGGAAAGCCAAACTGCCAGTTTAAATCATGCAATCTGAAGCAGCAGATAATCTTCCCAACGTGTTTCACAAAAGGAGCAGAATGGGCGCTGGAATGTTTAAAGCTTATTTAACATTTTCTGGGAGGTTCCTTTGCTAAAGATATCTTAACGGAAAATCAAGAAAAAAGTGTTCACCTTTGATCTGGGCAGAGGGAAGAGGGCTGTGTTTATTGCTTTCCAGTAAGTAGTTAATGATACCAGTTTTGACGTGTGGGTGTAAAGTATAAACAAACTTAAGTATACGCATGGATATCTGTATGTCTAGATACGTTTATCTCTAAGTATTAAAGAGATTTTCTCTGTATGAACTCTGGGTGAAGCTACACAGATGCAGAAACAGAGTAATTACTTCTCAATAGAAACAAAAAGAAAAAAAAAATCCCTTTTAAGGCAAAGAGAGCCCATTGTGTTTGAAGTTATAGCAGAAAAAAAAAAAAAAAAAAGTAAATCCTAAAATTATATCCATTTAGCAGATACTCTGCTTCATTTAAGAACTCTCTCTCTTTTAAATGAACAAGCAATTTTTTTAAAACAGATTTACATGTTTTGCAAAAAAAATATGTCAAACAAACTAAAGAGAAGGTCTCCTAATTACTCATCAAACAGACTCCAGTCAGCGGGGAATGCAGCTGGAGTGATATGTTGCACTAATGTTAGGGCAGACCCGAAATGTTTCCTCTTAGAAAGCAGCAGCAGCAGCAACAGCAGCAACAGCAGCAACAGCAGCAACAGCAGCAGCAGCAGGCTCGGCAGCAGCAGCAAACTCCCCGCTCGGCAGCCCCGGAGGGCTCGATCCTGCCAGGACGGAGCCTGTGCCGGGCGCTGAGCGCATGAGCAGCCCAGGCATCACCAGGAGGTCAGCCGGGGTCTGAAACCCAGCCACACACATCACCCTTTTTTTTGCAGAAAAAGCAGCGTTACACGTCTTCTTTTCCCCCCCCCCCCCCCCCCCCCCCCAATATACAAGACGTTGAACCTGCACTATTTAGCATGCAAGTGATGAGCAAAGTTTCATGTTCGCACAGTCTTCTTTTTTCTTTTTTTTGGTCTTTCCCCCGGCCCCCCCCCCTTCTCTTTTTTAAGTATCTACCACAGCAAGGTTTCCACAGAAGGCTAATTAAAAACTAGGCAGAACTGCTTCCCAATTTTTAATGTGGAATTATATTAGAGACCGTTTGGTAGGAAGGGGAGAAAAGTCACCATTAGGCATATTAATGACTAGCCCTTTTAATAAAGCTGCTCGCCTCTCGCAGCCTTGGAACTCATTTGAAAATAAGAACACTGCCAAATTAGTGGCCTTCCTTTCACATGTTATCTGATATTAGATATATACATATTTTGCTGGCACAGTAATCTGAGTGAAATTCCTTGTTCCTACACAACTGCTGTAACGTAGGGCCCTCTTATCCTGCTCTCCCTCCTCAGCCAAAACTCTGAGTCACTTCAAACAGGATTTTTTTCCAGGCAACAGCTCTGGCACAGGGCTGACGGTTTGTAACTCTTCATGTCTCCCCTAAAGGGAGCAAGTGATGTTTGGTATATCCTCAGCGCAAGGCATTTGTAAGGGTATATTCAAGATGTGTGTCTCGTCCTGCAGAGTACGTGTGGCAGAGTCAGGAGCGGCGCGTAAAGGTTTGTGAAAATCCACAACCTCAACCGGCCCGGCCCTCACCGACTGTCACCCTCGCTCCTCTGGCAATTATTACATGCAGAGAGCTCAGATTGCTGGCCTGGAGTAACTGTTACATTGCGTAATTATTCTGAAGTGCACCCCAATAGACGCAACAGAATCAGACCTAAAATTTCACTGTAGCTGAGAGCAGAACGGGACCCATCACTGCCACTCTCTTCTGATTTATTCTGTGATTCATATTTTCAGCAATATGCAATCCATTAGCAGTCCAGGAAAACATGCAGTGACTACTTGGGTGGACTTAGGATTCTTGGGTTGCTCTCAGACAGATGGCTTTTTTGTGTGATTTTTCTCTCCCCCCCTCCTGTTTCCTTTCACTTCTATTGGAACTGCTCTAGCACTTCCACAGGATTTTTAAGATAAGTAGACGGATTATTGGTCACGCTCCTTGAAATTCATCACGCAGCGGTGCTGGCTTTGACTGTAGCTTGTTATTTGTTGCATTTCTCTAAAGTGGAATATGTTCAGGACACGCACCCTTCAGAGGTTTGTGACCAGGAAAAACACTCTCAGCAGAATCTGCCTTTGCATCAGCTCCTGTAGGGTCCTCAAATAACTTCTCTCCAAGATGGCAATATTTCAATATTCTGCTAAAAGATCCTTGTTAACAGGAGGGACCCACATCTCATAACTGGGTTTTTATTACAAATCCCAGGGATGTTTGTTCTATAGATGCAAAGGAGAACTTCCCTCTTGACTTTTTTTTTTTTTTTTTTTAAGGTAAATATTTCAGGGGTTGTGTTTTCTATACTATGTCTATTTGGTAAATGCAATTACCTACCTTCTACTAGCAGAACTTTATTTTCTTCCTTTATAGTAATATATAGATCTGAAATTCCAAGGGTTTCTGGTGCTTTTCAGCTGTCACCTCAAGTCAAAATCATGGAGTTCAGCTATAAAAAAGAAAAAAATATAATAAATTTAACTTGACCTAACTGAAGGGTTTTTTAAGTGAGCAGGTATTTTTGACATTAAAAATACATATACATATATCTATATTACTAGGACTGTATTATCCCCAGATCTCCTCCCTTCTGTTTATGCCACACACAAAAAAATCTGTTCTCCAAAATGTGGTCTGAAGTTGAGTCCCTGCTAATAATATCTGTGACAGACAGTGCTTCAGAGAATACACTTCTCTAAAATGCAAAAGACACTTTTCAACGTTTCAGGTCATAAACCAAAACCACATAAGGCGATATACAATGCCACTTATGGGTCCACACACATCCATAGGTATTGTTTGATCGTGAAGGGACACCCCCCCACACCCCCTGGGTTTTAGCCTCCTCCTGTGCAGTCCCGAACGGACGAGCCCACGTTTAACTCTTACCGGGCTGTTTTACACACCCAACTAAACTTTCATACTCCGGCTCAAATTTAATCAATTTTTTGTTTTGCAGCCTTTTGTAGATTGAGTCTTTTGTTAAGAAAGGACGTCTTGTTTCCAAAACAAGCCAGAAGTAATCGCTGGCATCAGAGTGCCACCAAAAGGCAGGAAAAGAAATCAGCAGCCAGGCACTGACCTTTGCAGAGACAGCTAAGGTTATGCATATAACATTTGCTTGTTTACTTTGCAAAATAAGCAATGAGTTGGAAACTCCGAGCTTAGCAAGCGGCTCGCTACACCTGAAAAGCAACACTGACAACAACAGCAAAACCCCACGGTTGTTCTTGGCTTTGCTGCTGTTGTGCGTGGAGGCTGTTATCTGCTCTGCTCTGTATCTATCATGATGCAACTTTAATAACGTTAGCCAAGACTGCTCAGAAAATCACAGCTGTAGCTGGAGGCAAAAGGAAAAAAAAAAAGAAAAAAAAAAAGGAAAAAAAAAAAGGGAAGAAGGGGGGGAAGCTAAAATGAGGTGCTTCTCCCAAGCCTCACCTAGTGAGCTGAGTATTGGCTTATGCGTGAGAATAAGCAAACGAATCGATCGCTGTAGTAGGTTGATGGCTACTGGTCGTTTTGATGGATATGACGGTAAAAAAAAAGTCCAGATTGGTTCACAGTGGACCTCAAACCATGTCAGCTAAAACCAAAGAGACAAAAAAGTGACAGCTGCGGAGAGTACACTGCAGGCAGTCAATGGTTCCTGTGATTTATTGTTCCATCTGCCTTGCCGCTGTGAGGACAAGTTCCCCCTGATTTGGTTAAAATGAAAAGGACCTCAGAGAGCACAACGTGTTTTTTGAAAATGTGCAGAAACTATTTTTTTATTTCTTGATTTATGTGCCTTTCCCCCTCCATAATGTTTGCACCAATTGTTACCCAATAATGCTTACTGAAAAATGTGAAGCTTCCCAACCACTAAGAAATCCTCCAGACTGCCCCCACCCCTCCACACCACCACAAAAAAAGAGGGAGGGGGAAAAAAAGAACAACAACTTAACAAAAAAGAAAAAATAAAATACCAGCACAAACAACCCAGGCTGTCAAACACAAGCCAGAAAACTAGTTTGTCTATTTTTTAACCTTCCTGCTTTCCAGTTAAGAGCTGCTTTTGGGAGCCTGCGAAGCTGCCAGGCTGCGAGGCGGTTAAAAGCCGGGCTTGGCGATGGGTGGTGTGTAACCATGTAATATATTAGAGAGTTCAAACCCGGATTATAAATTTGCCTGAGCCACCCAAGTGCTGTGGCCAACGGT
Source organism: Apus apus (assembly GCF_020740795.1). Classification (NCBI taxonomy): domain Eukaryota; kingdom Metazoa; phylum Chordata; class Aves; order Apodiformes; family Apodidae; genus Apus; species Apus apus. The sequence continues at coordinate 2,112,530 of NC_067285.1, forward strand.
TTTCGATTAGCGGAGGGTATTGCCAGAGCTCAGCCTCGCCACTTGGGTGGAAGGGACGAAGCCTTTGCCGTGTTTACACACCAACTTTTTCTCCGTTTCTGACTTGAAAAGGAACATTTCCTTCATGCGGTTGATATAGCTTATTACCCCATTAAAGAGAAGCACCACACGACACTTCTGTCAGGGTAACACCAAGGCCTAATCAACACTCGGAGGTGTAACACAACACAAATAATCTCGCTCCTCGGGGAAGCCGGAGCAGCAGCCTGAGAAACGCTTGGGCTTTTCCCCGGGAGGATTCAAGTATGCCATAGCAGAAATATGGTTAATGTTTTAATACATTTATGGAGCATAAATCATAAATGAAGCATTAAGCAGCCGGTGCTCTCTCAAAAGTTTTAACAAATACGAGCAAATTGAATGAATCTGGTAGAGCGAGGTATTGATAATTTTCTGTGTGTATCACACAGTGGGAAAAAATGGATGCGGGGCCTCCGAGACCTGCCGCGTCCTCGCATACATTACGACTCCCCACTTAACACCACACAAAGCAGTAACCCACAAGAAGAGAAGGGAAGGCTCTTCCTCTCCCCCTCTGATAAATGTTTCATGCAGATCAGCAAATTTTCAGCAAATTTCCCATGAAGAGGCCGCCAGGGCCTGTGGTGCTCGGCGAGGCCTGGGGTCCCCAGCGGCGTGACCCCGGCGGCGGCCGCTTCCTGGCTCCAGGTTTCCTTCGGCCTCGCAGGTCCAGCCTGGTGTCAAAAGCTGGCCTTGTCTCCTGTCTCAGGATGTTGGTTTTACCTCTCAAGTGTTTCCTGAATTTGCAAAAATTCTTGGGGTTTTGTTTTTTTTTTTTTTTCGGTTTGGTTTTGTTTTGTTTTTAATTTTCTGGCAGTTGTCTGTGAACAGCCTCATGTTCAAAAGCCCATTTACCTTTTCTAGGGGGGCAGGAAAAAAATGCAAAACCGAACCAAAACAAAACAAAAGGAAAAAAAAGGAAAAGAAAAGCAAGAGAAAACAAGAAGGGAAGAAAACAGAGAAAGAAAAAAAATTCTTAGTCGCTACTGTTGAGCAGAGGGTTTTCTCCTGGGACCAGTTCTACTTTTGGAACATGTTATTGTCAGGCAGAGGTCAACATCTTTTACCTCTTTTTTCCATTATTCAAAATAAGTATTGATGTTATGTTTTAGCTATTTAAAAGCCAGCTGCCTTGCTCATTTCAGATATTTTTCCTGGTATTATTGTATGTGGTAATAGCTGGCCTGTGTATCGTCTTTCACAAAATCTAGCCTTTCAGGGCCTCAGTCTTCAAATGATATCAATCAAAATTTATGCAATTCAAAATCCATATGTATAGAGTCCCAGTTCACCTCATTTAATGATAATAGTAAACCACATGTTGTGTACATGTCTGAAACACTTTTCTAGTTCTTGACTGTATTAACCCTAGGGGCACTATGTTTTTGTACAGCTTGCCCAACTGAGCAGCATAATATATTGATTAATACTTGGCAACAACTGCATTCTTGAATAATAAAACCATGAACAAGGTAAACTCATACTAATAAAACAAGAAGAGTGTCAATATTATTTGGAGATGTGTGTTAATAAAAGATGCTAAAGAACAGGCGAGCCCCAGTCCCCACAATTAACAAAGTGAGGTGCCTGGGGCTGGTCCCTTTTCCAGTCCTCCATGATGTTGTTATTCAAGAGCTTCTCACCTACCTGGGCATCCGTGGAGCAGCTGCAACAAACGCTCCATATTTATGGGAGCTGCATCCAGAGCACTCGAAAAAGTTAGGTGGTTCTGCAAAAGGCAAATGAAAATTAGCAAGATTTCATTGTTACCCTGACTCATTCCTGCGCAGAGCCCAGCACGGGTGTCAGTGGCAAGCCCTGGGAGCAGTCACCACTTTTACAATAGAATTTGCTTCTGACAGACTGCATTATTTACTTAAGGTTTAATATACAGTTAGAAATAAGATTTGCTTTCATGGAAGAGCACTAAAACATTTGGCAAAGGAAGAGCCGAACATTTTCCTTAATTTGTTTTGGCAACTCTGAAAAATAGATCCCATTACGCTCAGGTTTGCATTCCAGAAACATAACAACAAATGAGAATTTTATGAAAATCAAGATATAATTAAAAATAGTGTGATATCATAAGCAGCGAGAGAAAGTGGAAGAATGAGAAGAGACGTGCTGGAAAGCAAGGCTTTCAGCACTGGGGATGACTGAGGAGGAAAAAAAGCAAAGGACACCAGCTGAAAAGCTTATTTATTTTGGGTCGGGGGGGGGGTGGGCAGTGGAGGAGGGAAGGACTAGAAAGTAAAAATATTTTAGCAAACAGTTTAAATAGTTTCATGCGCTTTTCTTTTTTTTTTTTATGGGGAAGACAATATTTAAAGGCAAGCTCACATTCACGTTTCAGTCATTTGACTTTCGGATGAAAACAAATACTGAGGAATTAAACACAATTATCTTTTGATTAACTGGAGCTGGTTCCTAAGACCGCAAGGTAGAGCAGCAAGATTGCATCAGTGTCTTCCCTCAATGCCATCCACATGAGTCACAGCGAGGCAGGAAAGCTGTTGACAAATTAATACTTTAAGAAAATAAACTATGGTCATGTTCAACATAGAGCAACTTTATCCTGATTAATTTGTGTTGGAGCCGCTCCAGCCCCCTTTACAAAGCCGCGCAGTTTGTACAAATGTAATTTCCTAATATTTACACGAGGAAAGCCTCAGCCGTTAAGCTTTGCCTCCAGTGTGAGTTTTGTGGTCAGCAAAAAGACAATAAAAATACAGAGAGGTAATTGTAAGCACATTTGGAAAAAAAAAAAAATATATATATATAAATATATTAAAAAAAAAAAATAGAAGAGAGAAGGGGGGGAGACAAAAAAAGAAAGAAGAAAAAAAAGAAAAGAAGAAGAGAGAAAAGAAACCCCAAACCGCCACAAACACCCCCCCCAAAAAAAAAAAAAAAGAAAAAAAAAAGAAAAAAAAGGTTTTTTCTCCACTCCTCCTTGCAGAGCCCTATAAAAGTGCGCGGAGCCGCGGCGCAGGGAGCGCGGTGCCCGCCCGGCACCCGGGAAAGGCTTCAGGAACGCAACCCCCTGCTCGGGAAGGGCTGCAGCGCTGCCCCCCGAGCCTCCCCCCAGCACCCCGACCTGCCCTGGGCTGGCGCTCCCTGCCCGCGCCCTCTCTGAGCTGGCATCAATTCCGATTAGGCTGCCTAATCACACGGTCTCTGTCATTTTATGTCTTTATTTAAATAGAACGTCAGGCATTCGTACAATTGTCTAATTTAATAAATACGGGGAGGAGAAATGCAGTTATAATGTCTTGCTTTGTTTGAAGAATATTAAAAATAACCTTTAGTTTTAATGAGATTTTTTTTCAGCACACCCCCCCACCATCAGTTTACACAATTTTCCAGATGCAAAATGAGCTTTTGGCTGTAAAATATTTTATCACATCGTCTTACACAATAAAGATTAGATGTTTTTGCTCTTTCTCAACTCCACCACAATTATTTTTTAGTGTTTGCAAATCATAATATCATTTAAAAACCATATTTTATACCTCATCTAAAATACTTTTATAGCAGTGTGATGAAAAAAAAAAAAACAACACAAAACACAAACCCAGCACAACATCTATTTAACTACTCCTTTTAAGTGGCTGTAATATGCTTTGGTATAATTTCCCAGAAAAAGGCACAGCTAAAAAAGCTTAGCAGTTCTTGAAAACAAATCTCCCAAGAAGCATCTTTGCAAAAAATCCCCAGAATTTAATTCCCTTGGCTGAAGAGCCCAGAGAGCCTGAATATAAAAATAGTAGCCCTGTCATTTCACATTCATTAAGTGTGAAACTCAGAAATTAATAATGTAAAAATATGCTTTTTAATTAGTCTTACATTCTGCCCAATGTACTTAAATGGGATCAGCAGCTCCCTAATGATTTTTTTCTTAATAAAGTATTAGCCTGTGATGCACTGGGGTTGACAGGTATGATAAACTGGAAAGTACTTTTGGAGGCGTATAAATGATACCAAAATAGTACTCTCCCATTTAAATGTAATTAACATCAGGGAGCAATATTACATGAGGAGAAGCCTGCAAGATTTTTATTTCAGGGTATTTTTATTTTTTTTTTCATTTCTTGTTTTATGAGTAGTTTGATGATTGTAGCAGTGAGTTTATAATTTAATTACCTTTGTTGAAAGCTAAGCTTTTGCTAATAGCAGGTCAAAAGGATCATAAAGCAGTCTTCAAAAATATTAAAAAGGAGGTAAATCCCCTCAGCTAACCTGCACAATAAGAACATGGGTGTGCATGGATATATTCAATGCACTTTATAGATGTGTGTGTTTACAGGCTTCTGCCTCGTCCCCTTATTTGTCTACTGTGCTATTTCAAATCAGTATTTACACTCTAAAGGGATTTGTTACACATTAGTTATATATGAAAGAAAAAAAAAAAATGAAAGAAAAACAAATGTTGGAAAAAAGAGGGAAAAAAGAGAGAAAAAAAAAGAGGGAAAAAAAAAGGGGGGAAAAAAGAGAGGGGAAAAAAAAGAGAGGAAAAAAAGAGGGGGGAAAAAAAGAGAAAAAAAAAAAAGTTTAGCAAAATAAAAATAAAGTTGTGGAGAAACCCATTTGACACACCATGGATTTTGCCAGAGCTAGAGTGGCTGGAGCATGAAGCCAGTGGCTCTGGACCAGCAAACACTGCTCCAGCCCTGAGTCGCTCCGCATCCCCTCTGCCTCCACCCCTTCCACAAACACTTTGCACTTTTACATTTCTAAAGCAGCTGATTCTAAAACAGGAGATAAAAGATCATTGTTGACCTGCACTGCTTGCGCAAGAGTATTCCCTAACTTATTTATATGCCAAATGTCACTTGTGTTTACTTAAGAATTTCTTCTCATATCTCAACGTCGCAGCACTCCCCAAAGATGCTCTTGCCATAGAGTAAACAAGCCGGGGGGAGGGCAGCCTTCCCAGCTCCCTCCTCCCAAAACTGGAGGCTCCCTCACCCTGCATCACCCTCCAAGGCTTGCACTGACTCCTCTGTATGTTCCCAGGCTGATGGATGCACAGGCTGAGGTGTTGGGTGGTGTAAATGTCTCATGGCACCGGTGCATGGTGGCTGGGAGGTGGCTCCCCATGTGGGTTGTGCCTCCTGCCCAAAGAACATCCCTTCCTCTCCACCACAGTCTGATCTTGGAATAAAGGGAAACTTGGAGCTGGCCAACCCAACCGGGCAAATCAATGGCTAGAAACTGTTCAGACCATGGGTAATGAAGTGGACTTTCCATTTTGATACTGGTTTTCCTTTGGTTTAAGTGAAAATAGCTAATCCAGCAAACAACAAATGCGCAAACAAACCCAGCCTCAGGTTTTTTTAACTCTTCCATTACAAACACACCTTTCAGGGCTGATCCTGCTTCTGAGTATCCCAATTGAACTGGAACACCTTAGGGCAAGAAAAAGCACTCATTCCACGAACAAGATGGTCAAGAACTGGGGTCAAAATGTCCAGGTAAAGGCACTGCCCATGAATAGGGTGCCACAGCACTATTCCAATAACCTGGGGCAGTCAGGGTGAAGGGATCAGGGCCCAGTGGATGCCCAACTGGTAGCAATGCCACCCGGGACTGCAGATGCATCACTGCAGGACTTCCATTTCCCCTCCTCTGGTAACTTCCAACGTCCTTTAAAAATGTGATCATGAAATGTCATTTCTTTTCTATTTATCTTGGCGGTATAAAACTGCCTAACTATTGGCTATACGTGAGCTCTTTTATAATATTTTTCCAATCACAAACACCATTGCATTGTTCCCTGGGGATTCCCGTGATGGATCTATCTATCTATTTACGTGTTCATGAATCATATCATTGGACTGGAGAAAGTTTGTATAATCTATAGCTTTCATAAGATTCCACTGAACTTATACTTCACGGGGGATTTCCAGGACTGTGACGTTATTTGCACCCCTCTTGGGCGCATCCCAAACACCTCCTTTTATCCCCATGCAATTTACTGTCCTGTCAAAAATGCCCAACTCACTCCAAAAAATCAAAGCTTAAAATGCATGTCCAGCTCCCAGCCTGCAAACGGAGTTTCCAGGAGCAGGGATGTTTTAATGGGCAGCTGAATCAGAAACTAATCATCCAAACTGCCCTCATGTAAACACACGCTTGGAAATTTTATTACTGAGATATTTGGGGTTTTCCTGATAGAGAATAAAAGACAAATAATCGAACTTATTGGAAAATATTTACATAGGGCCATAGAGTGCAAACCTTAGGAAAGCTGAACAGTATTTACTCAGAGGAGTAGCCCTGGTGCAGGCAGAGGAGTGGATACTGCTCGGCTGCCTGGGGAATTAGAGGGAGTTTGTCTGAGTCAGACAAGCAGGCAATGGCCCCACACTGGGGCATCATAATGCTTTAATTAATTAATGTCTGTAAACTGTTTGGTGATCTTGGGATGAAAGGAGTTCTGGAAATGCCAGGTATTATTGAAAATTAATTACTCCAGCCTTCCCCCCAAATCTTGCTAAATATATTTCATTTTTAAATCTATCCTGCTGCTTTAGTAAAGCTCATTGCGGAATTATTTTCTGCTAAATACTAAAGGGGAAAAGAAAAAAAAAGAAAAGAAAAAAAAATAAAAGAAAAAGAATAAAGAAAAGAAAAAAAGAAAGAAAAGAAAAGAAGGAACCAGTTAAGCAGCAGAATGAGCAGGAGAGACTGTGCAAGAGCCACGTTTTGGGGGGGATCAAGTTCTCTGCACACAGGGCAGGCACAAGCAGAGGACACAGTAGTGCAGATGTGCTGCTCAAAGGGCTCAGCCTGCAGTTCCCCATTGTCCCCCTCAATGGCCAAGCCAAGACCTGGCATTCACATGGTATTGGAGGGACCATGCTGCCATGGGGAGACAAAGCCATGGGAGATGCAGGACAAGTTTAGGGTATCCAAGGACAACAGGAACTGTTCCAGCCGCTGCCGCATTTGCACATCAGCAAATCAATCACTCTAAATGCTATTCATCACTCAATCAAAGGGAGACAGAACATGTATATTATTTATACAAGTCTGAAATAATTTTGTGTTACTTACTGAAGAGTCACCTTCTGCATCATTGTGAAGCAAAAACCAGGTCCTGGAAGAGACTCTGTGTCCTGATGCCACAGGGCAAGCTCTGGGTATCTCCAAATCTGCTGTCAAAACAATAAACTACAATAAATAAAATAGACAACATTATAGTACATTTTCAAAGTTGCAGGTTTATACACATGCATTTTAATGCATTAATTTTAACAAATTAAGAATTTTGTAGTTTGTTATTTCTAAGAGCTAGCACTGTGGTCTGTCTGGATTCTTATAAGACCATAGTAATGTTGAAGCATCTTTCAGCTCTCTTTGGGTCCAGACATCCTTTCTAATTCTGTGAGCAGACAGCCCAACTCTAACACATCTTATAGGAGGTTTGGGGAAAAAACAGAAGGAAAATGTCCCAGTCAACTTTCATAAGTCTAAAATCACCCTATTCTGTAGCCTGCAGAACTGTAGACATTGCAATCACCTGTCTTCTCCTGGACATCCCACATCATTTTTCTTGTTGAAGTCATTTGGGTTTGTAGAGATAAGAAAACAGCTGTGTTAATGCTGACCAGTGCTGACCTCTTCTTTTCATCCTCCTCCTTCTCCTCATCCTCATCCTTCTCTTCCCCTAAGCAAAAGCAAGCTGTATCCCCAGAACACATCCTCAGTCATGGCTGAATGGAGGTGGACCCTTCCATTGCACTCCTGTAAATTCTTCTCACAAATTCTGGAAGAGATTAAGTCGTTCCTTACCATCTTCAGTCAAATCCATGGGACAGGTCTCACCTGTTGCCAATTTTCGACAGGAAAAAGTGTGTATCACCAAATCTTTCTCAGGAAACTACTGAGAGTGAACAGCAGATGGGGCTACAGAAATCATCACATAAAAAAAAAAAATAAATTGAAGAGCCTTTTACACACTGAAAAGCAATTTATTCTGCACTATTTCAAAAAATAAATAGGATTCTCCTTTTCTGTTTTAAGACATCAATGAATCTGTCACATAACAGGTTTTGTAAACCGATTATCCTTGATAATCTCATTAGCTGAAATTATTTTACTTTTCTAACATGGTAGACTTTTAAATACCTTTTATTTCATATCCCTCTGGGCACGTTGCAGTGAAATTTACTATTAAGCAAAATAATTATCTAAAACCTCAATGCTAAAATGTAAAAAAATAAAATAATTACAATCTAAGGGCAGATATTTGAATGAGGAAAGTAGAAGAAGAAAGCTCACAACTGAGAAGAAAAAAGGGAAATTCCTGTGAGCAGGCCAATCTCTTCTCCCTGTTGACAAATAAATCATACTTGTTTTCTTATGAATATTAAGAAGTAAGTACTAGGTGATGCCGACGACAGGACCTGCACCTGAGGTGGGGTTTGTAACCTCCTGTGATGGAGCAGAGTATGGGCGGTGTGGTGGCTTCATGCTCAAGAAGGACAATGATCCTTCAGCTCCCAGCAGCCAGGACCTGCCTTGCCCATTTCCAACACAGACCTGAGCAATTAAGAAATGTGAGTTGTTTCAAAATAAGCTCAAATCTGCTTTTTTAATGGGTGGAAGTTTGCAGCTGTAATGGGATTACGGTGTGGGCAGAGGGAGGGAAGTTTGCAGCTGTACTGGTTGGGGGGGTAGGAAGCAGCTGTTAAAATAGAAGACTAATGGTGATTAATTCTTATTATGTGTTTGAAGATTGCACAATGAGTTCAGGACCCAAACCCTCCCGCAGGGAATAAACTGAAGGAGGAGGATTTTAAAAGAGGGAAAATAGAAGGGGAATTTTAATGTACATTTAGCCTAAACAGCCTGGTCTTAAACACTTTATTAATATTTAAGTGTAATTTAAATCAATGTTACTAAGACAAGAAGTGCCTGGCTTGCATGCCACTCCCACACTGCAATGGGAAGAGGTGGAAGGAGACCCTGTCCCACTTCTGGATCCTCCACCATAGTGAGGGATGTTGGTGACAATGGTGACAAGGAGCAAGAAGAGCCCAACTGAGGCTCGACTTGATTTGCAGGCTTTGGGGAACCCGCAGCGTTTCCCAGGTTCAAGATAATTCACACAAGACCCAGGTTATTTGCTGCAATATTGTGGCCAGTTCCTATAGCCAGTTTGCAGAGATAGGTGATGTGCTGGGTGTTCTGGGGCTTCCCCAGAGCACAGCAGGAGGAAGATATGAGATTTCTATTTATATACTACAGCCCGGCCAGGAAAGTGGTGATCTAATGGCAAAGTTAAGGTGAGAGTAAAGCCTGGAAGGGGAGTGGGGGCAGGTGGTGGGGGCAGGGTCTCCCAGGCCCTTGGGATGTGGTGACCTGGCTCTGGTGGCAGCAGGGTCCGTGGGAGCACCCAGCCCCTGTCCCCTGAGAAGCTGCTCCTAATACTTGCGTTTTGTGGCTCGACAGCTTCATGTGGCTCTCCTGGCCCTCCTGCAGACAGAAATGTAAAGAAAAAATAAAGAAGGTGAACAGCAACAGCAGGGCAAACACCAGGATCGGGGGCTTGCTTTTCAGCCAACTCTAATGAGGACTAATCAAATACTGTACATGCAGAGGTATTTCACTGAGGTATTAGGGGGAGAAAATTCACAAAAAAATAAAACTTTTTTTCTGCAAACTTTTTCTTTTTGAGCTGAAACTTTGAAATCATACTAATCTTTTCAAAGCTTCAAGAGATCACAAATAATTTATTTCGGGGCCAATTAGAACTTTCTTTATCTCAGTAACCCTGCCTATGATTTTCCCAAATCTACATTTTTAAGATGTTTTGTTTTGCAAATCTGAAAGAACTGACAACAATAACTCATGACTGTGCACCAAGTGTACCAAGAAATCCTGTCTTTCACATGGCTGCAGCTGATACTCATTCCCAGCAGAGCTGGTTAGTAAATTAAAACATTCCTTCTCGCAGCAACTGATAACTTCGAGCTGACGATGTAGGTCAAAGACATCTGCAGTAAATTATACCCCCCACCACAGGAGGAAGGGGCACACTTGGGACATGAAGATCATGTGGATTCCATAGTGGAGACCAAAGGACACAGTTTTACTCATAGCAGGTACAAAACCAGATGCCCCACTTTGGTTATTTTGTACCCACGTATCAGGTGGATTTATCGACTACCAGCCGCCCAGAAGGGACTGGGGTAGGATGTGGTCTAAGTGTTGGGTGCTCAACCATGGGGCTCTGCATGGAGCTCAGATGACCACAAAAATCCATGCTGGCCTGCAAATGCCTGTAATTTGGTTTGCCTTTGTGGGAGGCTTGGGCTTCAGCAGTGTGTCCATGTTCTAGTTAATAAGCAATTTCTGTTTGAACGGCATGTTTTGTCTTCATTTGAGCACGTTCTCTGCAAAGACAAAGATCAAGACAAACCTACTCAGAACACAACGAAGATAAAAGGGAATCATAAAAAGAGACAGACAGAGGAAAAGAAAGAACAAGGTAAAAGAGAAGACAAAGAACAGGGAGACACCAAAGAGGACACAGAACAAAGATAGGCAGAATGAAAAGACAAAGAGAAGAAAAGACAAAGAACAGAGATGATAGAGCACCAGAAAATATGCAAGAGAGACACAAAAGGAAAAAGGGGGGAAACCAGCAACCGAGAACAAAGGGCAGAGAACAGAGCAAGAGCAGAAACACACAGGGAGAAAAATGGGAGATAATTCAGCCAAGACGAGGTGTGAAAACCAGTCCAAAGAACAAGCAAAATAAACACAGTGAAGAGCGAGGACAGCTAATGGTCGCCTGATTTGCATTAAAAAATAAGTCATGGGAGCACAGGCTCAGCAACAGAAATGCTGTCAAGTTGAATGTCAAGATTTCTTGTGTCCTCTAAATTCAGTCAGACTGGCAGGACTTGGAAGCCCCTGGGTTGGGTGAAGCTGCTGCACCAGCTGTGGGAGAAAAGAAGCAAGGTGTTGAAGATTAGTGCCTGGTGCTGAAGAAATGGCAGAAACTAGTGTTGAGGGAGGGCTGCACTGGTTACAGAAAAGATTTAGAGAGAGTTCCTTGCAGGCAAGTGGTGCTCCAAAAGCAGCAAAAATCGCTCCATAAAAGTAGGAGAAACATCTCCAAAATGAACCAAGCTGGCAAAGGCTCATCTTACCCATTCTGTATCTTCCTTGCAAGAAAAGCATGACAGAAACCCTGATGCACAAGTGCACCTAAAGTTTTGAAATGTCTCTGTATCTCCTTCTGTCAAACAAATGGCATTCAAAAAATCAAGCCTGCAGCAGCAGTTAAGGATTACCTAGCCATGGGAGAAGTGGCAGGAGTTGTAGGTTGTGAGCTGACCAAGAGTCTGCATGAGATTTAGAAGTAACACTTAGGGAAACTGTAACAGTTTCAGTCCTGCTGCAAAAACTGAGAAGATAAATTGTCCAAAAATCTTGACAATGGACCAAAAAAAAAAAACAAAAAAGACTTCAAAAAAAAAGCTTCATAGAGAAAATGAACACTCAGGAGTTCTGTGCACATTGCAAAAACAAACAAACAAACAAAAAACAACAACCAAAAAAAAAAAAAAAAAGCAAAAAGGGCTGGAGGATACTGAGGTGTCCCTGGTATCAGGTCCATCAGAAAGACACAAGAGCTATGGAGCCAAGCCAGGACAGGGAAATACTCCACTTCTGTAAAACACTCTTTGAAGAAAGTCAAAAGGTGCAAGGTCCAGTTTAGTCTCATAAGACTGTAGCTTCTAAGTATCTCTGGATTTGGCCTTACAGATATTTTAAAGGTGTTGGCAAATTAAAGTATCTGTTACAATAAAATATTGTTCTCTTCCAGGTTTCCTATAGACCAAGGAAAGTTCTAGCAATTGCAGCTGCCATTCAAATGCAGAACTGTACAACAAAAGCCTCCTCAGCTGCAACAGCTTCCCCAAACCTGACTTTTTTGAGTCTTTCTGTTATTTTTCTTATTGAAACACTACCCTTACAGAGGATCAGCTATCATGAGGGAGTCCTCAGTACTGATTTTACAGATTTGTCCTTGGTACACCATTTTTCTTCTATTTCATGCCATTAACATTTGTATCACATTTAATGTCAACAATACATGGAACGATACTACTTGATATACTTCATTGAGGGTTCAGCTGCCTGGCAGTAGGGAAAAATTGGTGTACAGTGGGTTAAACATGCTTCCCATGCTGCTCGTTGGTTATATTTTATTTACCAGTATTTCTATAATGTGCTTTTTTTTTTTTTTTTCCCCTTTTCTTTTGAGATTTCCTCATTTCTTTCAGAACACTTTCACCTTATTTCCGGGCTGCTTCTCTCCAAGGGGCAAAGTGGAGGTTCAGAAACTTCATATGAACTTCCTGAAAAAGAAACAGATCACCTATTAAAAAACCCAAGTGGAATGTGCTGTGAATATAGTTTAATATGTCCCAAAGAAAGAGCTGGCTCTAATCACAACATAAGATTTAAAATTCACTGTTGTGCTCAGTTTATTGATTTAATAATGTATTTATTATTTATGATTTCTATGGCAGATGGAATTCTATTTCGATTATTTGATTCAGGTTAATCAGAGGATAATGTGCTGCTTATACTTTCACCTAACGACTCTTCTGGTGCTCGAGAAGCAGACTGTTTTCCAGAACTGCAAATCAAATCCCTGTCATGTAATTATGGCTATTTCCCTACAAAAATAATAATATGTTTAAAATCTTAGACTAATAGTTAAATTAAAATAGCCGCATACATATGAATTATATGCAAGATAGAAAGGTTTCTGGAGGGACTCCCACCTTTCAGATGAGTTCACTGCTTTTAAATGGCTGTAACTGGCTTTTGGGAGGTGTCACTGCTCCTTTCCCCAAGTACCTGAACCTTCACTGGTGACACTCAGCTGGTCACTGGATGTGCTCCTCCAGGTCTTATTTTCCCATCACTCAGACCTTGGGAAGAGCAAATATCTGCCGAAGATTTTGTAGACAACACCTACAAAGTGTGTAGACATGACTACAGAAACATACCTTCTCACCATGTTCTCAGGAGCATCGTGATTTGTTTACCCTCAGAAGAGTTTTGACATGATTTAGCTGGTGTATAATGAACTTCACAAATATTTATTATTCCTTTATCTTAAGATCAAACTTAAGATGCTGAATCATTAGCTCCCTTGGAGGATAGCTAATACTACTAGCAACAGGCCATGAAAATCAATTCAGAATACACAAGGCAAAGAAAAGAAAAATCAGAGCAATGAGACTTTCATGCCAACTGACTTTATGCTGCCCCAGAATGATTTCCAGTCTTGCTGATATTTGATACACGGCTTTGCAAGGTCTGGTTTGAAGTTTATCTTTTAGCCTTTATTTAAAAGGCAACTCCACCCTCCCATTCCCTTCTGCCAAAGTGCAGGCTGGGGGTGCCTGGAGGCACCGAGCCCCCAAGCTCCCAGCCTGCAGCCCTGGAGGCTGGAGAGAAGCTGTTGGATGTGCAAAGCTGCACCTCTCCACCTCCTAACCCTGATTTATGCACCGAGCATAACAAAGCCTCTTTCACACCTTGTTCTGCTTAGAGGAGCTCTCCACTTGCTTGAACACCTATGCAAGTAAAAGGAAAAGAAGATGCATTTTCAATTCACTCTCCCAGGAGCACAAGTGATCCTAGGAGTGAAGGTATAATGTGTTGGTAGCATCTTTCTCCTGAGCAGATTCTCCTCAGCTCATGCAGCTCACCCCTAGAGCTTGCTGGCAGCCTGGCTGCCTGTGAGATGGGAGACTCACACATTCCTAGCTAGACTTTAGAAAAACAGAAAAATGAATGTAAAAAAACCCAACCCCAACAGGCCTGAATGCTGCTAGAGAGCCTGGAGTACATGAAAAGCATCAGTGTGTCACAGCCTGGGAATATTTCCACAGCCACAAGAAGAGAGAAAACTCTTGGGCTCTCCAGGGAGACAGGAAAACTAAATCGTTTCACCAGGATGTTTTAAGTCAATTTTCACTTTTTATTTTTCTGTGATTACCAGAAGCAGGACTAGGGTTGTTCTTCCAAAACCTCTTTGGACCCCTTCCCCATTAAGGGATGTAAGGATGCCAGCTCTATACTTGCCACAGTCCTGCAACCAAAACTTCTCCATCCCCTCTCAAGACAAAAGATGACACTGCCTCTACAGCACTGCCTTTCTGCAGCACTACACAACAGGCAATGAAACCAGAGAAGCATCCCACACCTCTAATATTCAAGGGGGAAAAAAAATACATACATCTAAAATTTGTGCTTTATTCTTCTGCTGCTTTTCCCTGAAAAACAAACAAACAAACAAACAAAAAAACCCGAAATCTCCCCGACTGCTTATGTGAACTTAGGAAGAGCAAGGAGAATGGACTGAGGTGCAGGGCTGTAATTTCAAGGCTGTTGCATCCCAGTCTAGTCCCCTCTCAAAAATTTGGCCCTCCACGACACCGAGCCCAGGCACAGTCCCAAACCACAGCTGGGAAAGCATCGCTCATTTTAAAGGCCCAGTTGTGCTGTGGGACAAACATAGGGCTCTTACCAGCCCATCGTCTCTTTTTTGCTCTACACTGTCTGAATTTTATAGTTTGAAAATGAGGGACATCTTACCCAATTATGTACTCCATAGCCTAATCAGCTTCTTTCTCTACCAGGAAAATATTATGTGTTTCGACCCAGCTGTTCCCTTGTGTTGTTGTGTTGTCAGACATATTCTGCCGGAGAGAAGAGCAATGGTGAGCTGAGGACATTCCTGCACATCTGTTAGCTGAAAGACAGGAATAGTAAAGGATTTTAGAGCTATTTCCAGAAACAATACGAATTAGTTGGTCATCTGATACTAACAATGTGCACCTTTTCCTCTTCTTTAGCATGTCTGTCAAATAATGTCATTATTAAGGACCAACAATGTAGCTTTTTATGTAAACCAGTGCTGACTACACTGGAGTATTGCATTTTTAATTATTATTATGTTAAAGGGCCTTAATTGCTGACACTTTCCTGATTCACAGAGCATTTTTATAACATTTATTAAAAAAAAAAGGCCAAAGTTTATTTTACAATCTGCAATAAAGCAGAACACAAAAGCCAGCAATTGGCTCAATGATCCCAACACATTAGTTTTATACACAGACTGCATATTATTCTTGCTCTGGAAGTGATGTGAAAAGCAAAATTGAAGTCCTGTACAAAATTTGATCATCTTACTTAATAACAACAGATGCTCAGAGTGGTGGCATTTTGAAAAGAGCTCTGTATGCTACTGGTTATTAAATGGCAGGACATTTGGCATCCTCTAGCATTAGACCATTTGAAAACCATAGAGTCACATAAATAGCCAATGAGAGGAAAAAAAAAAAAAATAGCTCCTGTCTGCATAACAAAACTCACTTCATTTAAAATATTTTAAATGTTGAGGCTTCCTTTCAAAAGAAAAGTCCAGAAAACTTCTTAGAGGGGGAGCCTCCCTTGTATGTGGAAAATACAGGAAAGCAAATATGTTGGGGGGAAGAGAAGAAATGGTTCAACAGCATGACTGCTCAGCCTTAGCTGAGAATGCTAATGGCTTCTGCTGCTCTGTGTCAAAAGCTCAGCACAATTTGGAAAAGGCTCTGGCACAAAAATTCCTCCTTGGTTTTAAAATCAAAATATTGGCAATACGTAGCCAAATTAACCTAAATGCAGGACATACCAACAGCACAGGGGTATCATTTTAATGGTGCAATTCTTGTTCAATAACAAGACAGCAATAAAGACAGTGGCTTGCTTTCCTCCCCCTGTGAATTACACTTGGAGGTCATCTCCTGTCTACATAGTTACACCATTGCTAGTTGGTTAGATTCGTATATTCCATAAAAAGTTCTCAGTTGATGGGCACATACAGTGTAGCTTTCTCATTTTTATTTGAGTTCAACAGCCACAATGTTGCACATTTATCAAAGCAGAAACCACCAGGATCTGGTTGCCCAAATTATTTTACCTAGACCACCTCCTTCCACACACTGTTCCAAAGAAGACCAGGAGATCTGCGAGTAAGTGCATTCACCAGGCATTGTTACTAGCATGTTGTTTTTTATTTAAATTTAAAATAAACAACTTTTTAAAACACCCCAAGTGCACAAGGAATTTGCCTGAAGCCTGAAGAGTGGCTGGGCTGCAAGGGGGATGTGTGTGCCCACGCCTTTTACATCTACTTAAAATCTTGAAGATGGGGTGATAATGGAAGTGCTTATACACCCTTAACTGTGGCCTTGCAAATGGTGCTACTGTCATTAAGAGTGCATTGTTGTTTGTTTTATGCTAATCTTCCTTCAGTGTGACAGACTGTCACCTGCATGGGGGGTAACTTTCAGCACTATATTAGCCCATATGGCACAAGCTAAATTGTATCTAAGCTATGGGCTAATTATGGATGAGTTAATAAAACCAAGCAATGTCAGTCTGGCCACTTCTTCTGGTCCTCTGCCGACCCCCCCAAGTGAGTTATTGCCTGCACTGCTCTCTTAAACTATTTTCATTTTTGTTCCCGAAAATTGCTGCCAAGATTTATATTTAGGGCACTTTAATCCTTTTCCTTTCTCGATCCCGCTGTAAGATCAGATCAAAACCATCTCTCTGCTCTTTTCCATGTGATAACTTCCCCCTGTTAATCATGGGGTGGGCAACCTACTGAATACTAAACACACAGCGCTAAGTTTCCTGGAAACTTGTTTGCACAGCTGCAGTGTAACAAACATCTTCGGGGTGGAAAAACATCCGAATCATCTTCCTTAAATGTGGGATCAAAGAGGTGAACATTTATTCCATTAAATAAAGATCCAGGTAATAGAAAACCGTATAAATTAAGATAGTAAAGAGCCTTTTTCACATGTTTTAAGGTCAAGCACGTGCTTAAGTGCTTTTTTGGACAAAGGCCCAGCTTCTTTCCCTTTTTAAAATGCGGGGAGGGAGGAAGAGGGTACCTCACAAGTGTTAATGTTCCCACATCACTCCGTCTGCTCTGCTTTGTCCCCACTTGTGCCTTTTGGTTGTCAGCCTCTGGCAGCTGGGAACGTGCTCACTCTTCAGCACATTTTGCTTTTCCAAGTGCACAGGCCTGCACAGGGATCACCAGTGGAGCACGAGGCTGTGGTGCAGAAGATCAGACTTTGGACCAACTAGAAACAGAGAGGAAAATCTTGTCAGTGATTGGGAAAGGAAAACAAAACAAAACATAATGTAAAGTGAACTGGATTTCAGTAATAAATTAGAAGGGAATAAGAGAGGAATAATATATACATATAAATGTCCATTACTTTTTTGCTTTCCCTTGTGCAACACTCCTTCCCTGATCTACAGCCTGGATGAACATCTCAGGAGCAGGTAGTAACCAAGCCCATATGTGAAAGGGAGAATTATTCAAACACTACTCAAGTTTTAATTAAAGCATATTCAAATAAGGAATTTCAACAAACACATCATGTTAGGGAATATATTCCTCAAACCTGGCAAGCAGTTGCTTCCCCAGATGTATCAGCGTCCAGACACCCAGCAGCAGAAGTCACAGTTCAGGAAATGAGACATCTCCAGGTATGGCTCAGCTCGTGCAAATGACCACCTTCAACCCAACAGTCTCAAGCTTAGGGCAGACTCAACATTTCTGTTTGCTCAACCTGTTCCAAAGCAGCCTGCACTAGTCCATGTGTCCTCCAGGATGCTGTTTTCCGCATTCAGGCCGGATCAATCAGCAACTGAGACAATGAAAAGGATCAAGCACAAAACCTCTGGAGAAAAAGAAGCAGAGTGTCCTCTTACCTTCTTGGAACTTTACTTGAGTCCTGCCTCCTTGGTCTCAAATAGGAAATGCACAGAACATACATCTTGGACTTCATTTTGTTCACAGCAGTCGTGGAAAATCTAAAGGACAGAAATTGAGAAGTGTGGATTTGGATGTGGTAGCAGATACTCAGCACTGAGGTTTTGGCCCAAACTCTCCTCAGAGGGATCTTAATAACTCCCTATGAGCAAAGGTCTGTATTATTGCAGTACCCTAAAGATATTAATAAAAACTTGCACATATATATATATATATAAAGAGAGAGAGAAATAAAAAAAGAGCAGGCTCAAGTTTTGGGAGTCAGCAACATCCTGCCACTCCAAGTATTCTCATTTTTAGATAATGTTGTGCAGCTCCAAAAAGAAATAGCACAAGGTTTTTCTGCTTCAGAACTATTACAACTTCATACCACTTTCAATACAAGTATGCAAGAAATAAGTACATTTCTTGTTCCTTATTTCCTGTAAGGAACAACGCCATGTTTCACACAATGCCTTGTTAAATAAAAAGTCATTGGGCAAACTGCTTTTAAACCCATCATATGTAATGAAATGTTTCATCTGGAACTGGAATTGTTTTTCCGATTCCAAGTTTTACTCTCTCCTTGGCTTTTACCTCTTTCCCTTCTTATTTTCTTCCCTCCATTTATAGACAGTCTGCTAATCTACTCAAACCCACAGTGCTGAAAATTCTCTTCTCACTCAGTGAGTCACCCCTGGAAATGTATTATTGCCTTGAAAGTCAAATTCAAACCTAATCATCACTTAGATAGTACAAGGAGACAAAGGCAATATCATTGTTATTCAAGTTACTTAGTATTTTACTCAAGAAAAAATTATTCTCTGGACTATTCCCTCACATGAGTGAACCCATTGGTTCAAAACTGAGATTAAGTTTTCCCCAAAAAAGATTAACTTAATGAAATTAAATTCAAATACAATTCAAGCAAATGCAACAAATCTTAGAAATCTTATGGTTCACGTTACATGGATCACCTTAACTGATTGCAACAGCCCTTTCTGGCCTTATGGATTGTGAGGAGTCTATGAATCTGTGAAATTACTTGATAGATTAATTAAGTCAGAATGGTAAAACTTAATTCAACATTCAACACTGAACTCTTACCTAGTTTTCTCTATAACACCAAAGGAATTTTATTTCTTTGTACTGTTGTGAAAACACTGACCCAAGAATTACTGGTTTGTGCTTCTCTTTCAAATTACAAGAGCCTCTAAAGGGAGTTCATAGAGAGGGTTGTTCAGGTCCTTATCATGTATTCTGTTTCTTCTTGGGTGACAGATGTCACTTGTTAGCAGAATACCCCCCAAATAGTTCTTTCCAGCAATTTGGATACTTAAGCAAGGTAGGAAAGGTAATCAGCAGCACTTTCAGTAACTGGAAACTCGTTTCTAGTGTGCAAAACAGAACTTGACTTTGTAGGAAGATGCACAGGAGCAAATATTCTACAGTAGACTTCCGTGAGCTTGTGGCTAAATCAGTTACAGTCCTACCCAAGCTTTTATTGCAGCAAACTCTTCAAGAATGACCAGCCAGGCTGTGACCTATCAGGTTTTCTAATGCAAAAATAATGTAGTACAACTTCCCTTTCAGTCTTTGTTCTCATGAATTACACCTCAGGTTGCCTTCTCCTCGGTAGTCATTCCTTTTCTGTGTCACCTTATGTTTGAAGAGATCTAAAGATTAGCCCACTTAACGGCACACTGTGTTCACGATACAAATTATTGATTGCCTGTTTTTAGACCGTTTCCCTCACAGTCTCCTGTAGTGAACTGAGAATGGAATACAGCCGATAATATGTGCCCTTTCCTCAAGTTCAACCACCAAAACACTTGGGTTACAATCTCACAGGATGTTTCTATCATTATCTCTCTCCCCCTAACCAGTAGTGCTCAGGTTTTAAGAAGCAGAACAGCACTCACTGACAGCCTGAGACACTAATTATATTTTTCTTTTTCTGTTGTAGCTGCATATATGAATACTAGGGTAGAATCTGGATTGTATGTTTTCTGTATTTGTTTCCATATTTATTTCATCAGAAAATAAAGCCTGAGCCTGGCTACAAAGTTAGCATGCAGCCATGAACTTTCTCAACCTTGCCATCTTTCAGACTTCTATTTCCAGACAGCCCATCGATACACTAAAATTAAGCTTACACAACAAACCTTCTGTTTTTCAGGTGTCTTGTAAAAGCAGAGGAAAAAGCCCATTATCCTGTGGTCTGAGAAAACGAAGATTTGATTCTTATTCGCACGAAGGATCTCCCACAGAGCCTTTGGAGTGCAAAAGCTGTTGCAGGAGAAGAAGGCTATGTTTGGGAAGAACTTGTGTTATCCTAAAAACAAGCTAATGAGGTTACTGTTTCCAAATGCAACAGGCAGACACTTTCTGGTATGTGCCCAAAGGACTCCAGGGATCCCAAACAACCAGCAGCTCTCTCCTGCACTTCTCCCTGTTCTTGAGCAGCCCCACTGGACCTGTGCATGTGCCCAGCCTTCCCCTCCATCCTCTCTGAGGCTGGTTAGACTTGCAGGAATGGTTTCAATGACAGCAGGACACTCAATGCACCACAACATCTCCTACAAAGCAGAGAACATTCAAGTACATCTTCTTCTTTCATTCCTCCTCTTTCTTCCTATGATCTTGCCCTAAAGTAGGTCAGACCCCATGTCTCATCAGGTCAAAGGTTTTTCCCATTAGCCCCACAACTGCAGGAAAGAGGAAGGTAGTAGGTTACCTTTTGGAGGACCTTACTAATTGCACCAATGCGTTTAGAGCATTGTGCTCTGCTCTTCTTTCTCTGGGTCAGAAGTCCATCCATCCCATCTTCTTAAAGCTGCTTCTCACTACCAGCAAAACTGGAAAATGCCAATTGAGTACTTCCTTTATTTGTCCCATCTTTCTCTGTTCAAGGCTGTAGCACTGAGGCTAAAAGACCTTTTTCAGGCACCTGTTTTCATTGGCTGCTTTACCTCTACCTCCCACAATTTCAAGCAAAACAGATACTCACCAAAGATCATCATTGCATCTGATATGTGTTGTCTTTATATGTTAAAAGCATCTAACATGACATGCGCTCAAGCCTTTTCCACCAGGCAGGTACAATACCCTTCCTGACAGAGGCTACAAGCCCTTGGGCCACCAGACAAGCACCAGGCTAGGAGCAGTGAGAAAGAGAGGCTGAGCTGTTCTGGTGGCATGGCCTGTCTCTCTGCACACCTTTGCAATGGTTTGGAGCTGAATAAAACCCCTGAGAGACTCTATGGACTTGGGCTACAGGTGCCACATCTCCAGATCCTACGGAGAGGAAAAGGGCAGGTTGATTGTTCCTTATTTTGTCTCAAATTATCACCTGGGCAGGGGGGAGTGTGGAGCAGGAGGTGCCACACCTGCCAGCTCTCCCTTCAGCAATATGAAGATGCCTTTGGTGAGGAAAGTGATACAGAGAGCAGGGAACCCATGGATAAAGCCAAGTCAGGGAGAAGCTTAAGCTGGATTGTGTACAATATTCAGTTTCCCAGCAGTATGAGGAATGTACGTATTTACATAAGAAAAAAACTCCTCATTTAGAGTGGAAAATTCAATCATTCGATATTCACCAGCTGGATACTGTAAAAATCATTCCTCGTGTGTCTCACATTAGCTGGCAGTAAGCTGATACACCTGAGCTTTTCTCAACACTCGGGGTTGAGTATATAGAGATTGCTCAACTTGGAAAGGTCACTCGTGCTGTACAGAGGAACCTGACCACAGTCATCTGTAAAGAGCAGATATTGTTCTCCTTGTTTGTAAAGACTTTAGGAATGTAAACAGCAGCACTCAGGCTCTTGCTTTTGGGATGTATCGAATTCACGGGTGTTGTGTGTGAAGTTTACACATGTAAGACTTTGCAGTTGGTTTTGGCAAGTCTAGGCATAATCTTCAGTGAAATCAAAACACAGCAAAGATCACACTCCACATTTCTAAGACCTAATTTAATTAAAAGCTTTCATTGGGAAGGGATGGTTTCAAGCTCTCCCCCATTCTTCCTTTGCATACAGACATAAACATTTACCAGAACCAAACTCAGCATTGATTTTCCTTTATCCCTTGCACTAGTCTGAAGTCCCAAGAGCTGAACAGATGAGGTTAAGGTTAAGCAAGTTATGCACAACAGCTCTTAACCTGATGCCTAGGAAGATAAACAACGTGCTAGTATTATTTAGGTGAACTTGTCTATCAGATTATCTGTCCCTGATGGATTTGATATGGACTGTTCCCACTTTTCAATGAATACTCTGCTAGTGCATTTCCAAAAGGTTTTCTGCAAGATTTAAGTCCAACATCTAATATGAAAACAAAACAAAAACCAAACCAAACCAAACAAAACAACAACAACAACACAAAACAAACCAAACCTGTTCTTTGACATTCTGACCACCTGTTTGGACAAGGTCACCTGGCATGAGATTGGTCAGATGCAGCTGAGAGGCATTTTCAAGGGCACCTAAGATTCAGCTAGAGAAAGAACAAAAGAAAAGTAGAAAAAATGTTCTTAATGCTGTATTACACCTTCTCCATATTCCTTCCAATTAAAATGCCAACACCAACTATCTGTTTTACAAGCTCATTGAAGCCGGAGGCTTAGCGGAAAGTTTTTTTCCACAGGTCAGATCTTCAGCTGGTAGAAATTGTCTCAGCATCAGGGACACCAATGAAACCACATGGTTTATTTTATGGGGGAAGTAGTGTAATTGGGTGGTCTCGTGTTGACCACTGACAAGTTCCTGTAAGTGTCAATGGCTGCTCTCAGCAGAGATTTGGACAAACCTCATTCTAACAGCAACTCTTACTCAAAATTAAACAAACATGTCTTCGAAGGACAACTCCGGGAAGTCAATGCTACAACTGTAGCTCTGTATAACGAGTTGTGCTGATTTCAGTTACATTGTTTCCATTTGAAACCACTTACAATGCAAAGACCGAGAATACACTGTATTTCTTCTCTATAAACCTAAGAAATATTAGTGTAAGACACTAAGCAAGTTCGCTGCCTTCCTCAAAGCCAAATTCTTCTCTCTGAGGAACAAGCTGAGCTTTCCCTGTTTTCTCCCATAGCTCCATTCTGCCCACACATGCAGCCACCCCTTCCATGAGCAGCTGCTGCCCTTCTTGTGCTCCTGCTGGTGAAATACCCCTTATCAGATGAAACAACTACCCAGATGTCTTCCAGAGCTCTTATTCCTGAAGCAAGGAATTTGGGGTAGTGTTCTAACCAGAAACAGGGTATTTCCTGATGAGGACTATGCAAGGAGCATCAGCATTGCATTGAATCACTTACATAAACTTCTTTTTATGTAAGTGGAAGGTAATGGCTCATTTGTCTAATTTTATCTCCAAGCAATACACTGAAGAATAGTTACTTGAGACTGTTCTGCCCACCACAGATCTATAGATGTGACATCTGAACCTCAACATTAACAGACAAAATTGTATTTTCTCTGTCATTGCTTGTAGAACTCTGAAGTCAATTAGTATCATAATCAGTAGAAGAGCAGAGAAAATAAAGTTTGTTAATAGAAAAAGAAAAGACTAAGAGTGAATGTCTGATAATCAGACTTCCCATCCTCTGAGCTGAACAAACAGCATAGCAAAATCCTAATCTCCTGCCCCATTAGTGCACAGACTTCTGACTAATGTGATACAAAGAGAAACTCAAATGGGGAAGAGAAGATTTAAGGAAGATCTAGTTAGGGGGAAGGAAGAAATCAACCAAGCCCTTCTTGCTTTCTATGGCCAATAGCAAACACATGCTTGAAAGAAAATGACAATGAAAGAAAGTAAAAATATTTTGCAACAAACCTGCATTTTTAATGTCACCCAGCTCCTCTAAGAAATTAAAGTGCTTAGTAATTTCTGATATTTTTCTTTACAGGGTTGGTAATGTGCAGAGCCTCAGAGTGAAAGAATGATTTAGTTATGCCTGTAAAGGACCTGTAACATTAGCAATATTCAAAGCAAACAATAACAACAACTACCAGTAAGCCTGCAGGAACACCACTTGATACATTATAGCCAACACCTATTCCTACTGCGGAAAAACTTCTTTGGGAGCCTGGGGAACCTGATTCTCTCGGCATTCATGGTTCTCTGCACCAGGTAGTTCCAGACACAATGTCCTCAAAGGTGTCAGCAGAGCCTCTGCAACAGCCAGCCCCAGGACAAAGGATTACTGAGGAAGTGTAAAGCCTGCATGTGTCCTCTGGAACCTCAAGTAGAGCAGGTAGTGGGGAAAGAGGACTGTCAAACCACCTTCCTGGTCCAAGGTGGCTCAGTTAGAGAGATGTGAGGTGCAAGTTAGGGAGAATTTGTGCTACTTTCCCTTAGAGCGAGGATCTGCCAAAGGCTGAGGCAGCCTGCAATCAGGATGGGATATGCAAAAGGCAGTTTTTACCCAAGCTTTCTCTTTTTCCAGATGTCTGCTACATAAGTTTTAAATTAATAAGGGCTGTAGGGTTTGGCCCTTCATATATTAAATGATTAGATGATAGAGCCATTGTTGCCTGGGCCCATTTGTAAGAAATAATAATCTCCCTCAAAGAATCATTAAGCAGAAGGGCATCAAAATTAGTTAGAGAAACAACCATATTTGGCTTGATCTCTGGCTGTTGTAAATCAGCATAATCTGAATGACTTCAAAGAAAACTATGCCAGTTCACAGTGCTGAGAATCTGTTCAATTGTGCTTAAACTCTGCCCAACATCTTGACATCCTGTGTTAGTTTAGTGTTTATTCTCTTACATTAAAAAGACTAAAACACATACCTTTCATCTGCTCTCAGCAAATTGCATGTGATTTCTGGTTGGCTAAAACTCTCAGCTATGGCCGGCCACAGAAAGGTTGTCCAGCTGCTTGGGAGCCCATTTAAATATGAATTGAAACAAGAGCGTTTCATGGAAATTTGGACGCTCCAAGCTCTCCCTGGCTTTGTCTGCCTGTAGATTGTTTGTCCCTCCTTTCAGTTCAATAGCTTCTTTCAAATTACAACAAACAAGGATGCTGGGGAATACCACGGAACAGCTCCAAAGATGTAGTGCTCTTTTATATTCCTGGGCATGTCACTTGCTAACAGCCCCAGCTCCTGTTCCTGCAAACTGGAACAAGGGCGAGACCCAACAAAAATTCCCTGCTCCTGAGGAAACAAGCAAACAAACCAACCCACCCCCCAAAACAAAGAGCAAAAAATATTTCCTCAATTAAGCAGCAGAAAAAATTTCCAGAACCTGGCAACATTTATTCATGTGTGGGCATTGCTTTTCTCACTTGTCTGGCTCGTTTCAAATGGTTTGCGTCAAGAATAATGGCCAAGAATTGGTTCTTGATCTTGCATGAAAAAATAAGGTACAAAGTAAATGAGACAAACCATGCTGTAGGAGTATGAATTAATGATGATTTCATAGTAGACCTTCTCAACTTGCACAAGATTAATTGTCACGCTAGAATAAATGTCTAAATTGGGCACTAGAACTTCTTTTAAAGCTTGGATTTCATGGATACATAAATTTCTTACACATTTTACTAACAGAACATTTAAGTCTAAACTCAGATGCTTTAATTATTGTCAGATTTTATCAGACTCCAGTCTTTGGAAATCAGCAGCTGTGCAGTAGAATTATTACTATTAGCAGTAAGTATTACTATTATTATCAGCAGTAAGTAGAAATAATACTTTTAGCATTATTATTTTTGTAGCCATCCACTACAATTCTGCTCGATTTTTTCAGCAGGAAAATGACAGTGCAGATACAACATGCACTTTTATGTGTTTGAAAAACTTAGCTGATATAATAATAATAATAATAATAATAATAATAATAATAATAATAATAATAATAATAATAATAATAATAAAAAAATTTAAAAAAAGACTCTCATACTTTTTCCCTGAGTTCCTCTGTTTGCTGCTAACTGGCATGTTATTCCAGACACAGGCCTGGCCTGTGCAATCCAGAATTTCTCTCTTTTCTAATATATCTACACAGAAAACAGTTTTCTCTAATGAAATAAAAAAATGGCAATTACTGCCTGTCCAGAGCATGTTTTGAACCTTTTTCCTTTCCCTGATGGTCACAGACTCACAGCGTGGGGAAGCTTATTTCTTAAATGTCATCGCTTTTGTCACTTTAACTTCTATTAAATTGGTTATTGACTTTATGTATAATTAATGGCTTCCAAAGTCCTACATTTTTACACGTGATAAATCTTGGTGCTGAGAAACAACAAATTTCTGTTGTTTATTGCCATTCCCTCTGTCCCACCCAGGAGTAACAGAAGTCACTTGAACTAAAGCCCTACGGCTTCTTCCATAAACGTGTCTGGATGTTTCTCACTTAGTCGACGTGACAATTATTAGAACTGGCACATATAAACACAAAAAGCAAGAAGCATTAACAGGTCTATTCACTAAGGGTTCTGCACCCTTTCCACAAAAAAAACCCAAAAACCTTAAATAAAAGTAACATGTCTAAATTGTGTAAATGTCAAGGTTTTTTCATTCATTAATTCCCCTCTCTTTGATGTGCAGTGGTCCCAACCCTGTCTGTGCTCAATGGAGAAGTGCTGGACTGAGAAAAAGCAAGTCATCCTGGCACATTCACCAGCTCACAGAGGATGCAGGCTTGGACTATGATCCAAAAATGCACTTATGGGCATTGCACCTACCAAGAAGCATTTGTTAGGAGCTCATTTCCCTCTGTCCCTGAGGGGACTGACAGCTATAACATTCACCATACGGGCCTGGGAACAGCTTCACAACATCTTCCTGGTGCCACACAATCATGACCCACTGAATGAATGAAAGGCATAGAAAAGAGTGGAGAAAAAAGTTCCATTTTTCCCACCTTTGAGCTCTGGCAGAGAGCTTCTACCCCTGAGAAAGAGGGTCATCTCAGGTCATCACAGCATGAAACCACAGAGAGGACTGAAGACTCACTGGTGTCTCCTCACCATCAGTAAGCTCTACCCTTGCAGAAGTAACAGCATCCCATAAGAGATGACCACAGCCTGTCCTGTAACACACCTCTAAGTGCAGTCATCATCCTTTGCCACAACTTTGGGCCACAGCAAAGCCAGGTGGCAGTGAGGAGCTCCCAGGACACCAGCTTGAATCAAAAAAATACACCGTTGGCTTTGACCTGGCAGGCTGACAGCTCACGGTGGTTGCTGGAGGTGGGGAGGGGGGCTCTTCCTTTTACAGGGGGTTGCTGAGCAAGATAAGGAAATATTTTATTGTTAAATGGCCTCTTTCTTTGGTGGAATACAGTTCCTACAGAAAAATAGTCTGTGTAGTAGAAAAACGCCTGATGCTTCAGGTCCCCACAAACAATTCCACACAGACTCTATAGAAACAAAATCCACTCTGTGCTTTAATGGCCCCCTGTGTGCCCTGAGCTGAAATTTGCCCAGAAAGTCCTGTAGTTACTTCATCAGGCTTGTATGACCAACACTGCTTCAGCAAGCGAGCAGGGAAAGAGAGGAAAAAGCCCCAACCCCCAGCAGGCTTCAGTGCACCTCGTCAGGCTGCAGAAAAAACAAGTGCACCTCTGTCGTGGTATGAACTTACTTTTTTTTCCCTCCTGGCTCCCCCCAGGTCCCGTGGCTGGCACGTGATGCCTGGCACAGATGGCCCGCGGTGGCACGCAGGGAGCCTGCCAGCTGTCTGGCGTTGGGACACAGGTGCTGAGGCTCACACTCACTGCTGCTGGGAAGACAGGCCTCCAGGATCCAGCCTGCAGGAAAAGCAAAGGGGCATCGACCACCTCTCCACTTCTGTTTTAAGATCTTACAGCGCACGTGTGCGGAATACAGGATTATAAAGCACGAGTGTCTCCTAAAAGCTGTTCTGCAAGGTAGCTAAGATTGATGCAATGAGGTGTCAGAGTTTCATTGCAGTAAATAGACAACATATGATTACAGACATTGCTATGCACACATGATATACAGATCCATCCATAAGGCAATTTGAGAATAAGGCACCACTTATTCAGACTCATTGTAATCTGAGTATCAAATACATCTCAAATAGCACGGGCAGGTGACCATGCGTACCCTGTAGGAGAGCGAAATATAGAAACAGGCAAGAGAAAATCCAAGATTCATCACCACGTGGAGTTAGCATCGTCTCAACTGTGGGGGTGGTTTCAAAGCTATTGATGTTTATTTTCAAACCCATACCTCTGCAGGTCGGAGGCAAGTCACTGCGGGCCGAATACATCAGGTGAGTGACAGGAACGATGACACCGGTAACCAGCGCCCGTCGATGATGTCACGCCAGTATCACAGCTTCCCACTTCCATATTGACAGCAATTCTCCAGTGCTGTGCTGCTGAGATGTCAAACATGCTCATTGATTAGCAATGGAGGGTTATGGAAAACCCTCCGCGCCGTTCATCAGCCGCCTCTATTAGCAGCCCAGCCCTGGGCTTCTGGACAGCGTGAGAATGCGCCGGCTCCGCGGGAATAAGGAGAACAGGAGTTGGGAGCAGGCGCCAGCTGGAAGCCAGGGAGAGGGAATGCTCCCCAGCCCACTGCAGGCAGTGTGATTTAAGGCTGGGGCTGCTCGGATCTGCCAAAGGGAAAGAGACCAGGGGTCGGGGAAAACACATGAGAGAAAAAAGGTCCAGCTGAGAGGCAATTTTACAGCAAATTTTCATCAAAGAAGAGCAGGCACAAAGAAAGGGGGAACATGAGAAAGGTGATGTGGAGAAAGTGGCCTGACTCTTCTGACACATCCCATAAATATCTGGATGTCAGCTGCACTGCGAGGATTTCATGGGGCTATGAGATTTTCCTTGGCTTCCCTGGAAGTTCTGCCTTTCAATCGCAAATTGGTGCTTGCTCCTTCTTTTTTTGGCTCACATCCTTAACGTTGCTTTCTCATATAACAACCTGGCTTTTAGAAGAACAAAATACCCAAAGTTACACCAAATATATACCCAAACAGCAAAAAATGGGTACTTAAGGGTACCATAGCAAGATCACACAATTTCTTAAATTGAATAATTTCCATTAATTTCTCAAACAATTAACTGATTCCAGGCTCTCATCTGTTCAAGACTGAATATGTGTATGCACATACAGATGCATTTGCTAATTCATGCAATTCCAAGAACTGGTCTAAGAAAAAAAAAACAGCCAACCAACCAAACAAAAAAACAACCCTGTGAAATGTTAAAGAAAATCAATTACTCTCTTTGCTCTCTCTCAGCAAATCTCATTTCGCCTGAACAGGGGTGCAGGGGCAAGGGAGGTCTGAACCCTTCCTCTGTGGTTCTCATAAGGCAGAACAAGCCAGTTCTCCATCACTTGAGACTGCAGCTCTGCAACAAAACCACCCAATCCACTGTGAGAAGGACTTCACACAACATTTTTTAAATTGTTTTTAAGGGGGGTGAGGCGTGAGCCCTCACTGCACAAAACCTGAGGAGGATCAGGGTGCTAAAGATTCCTTGCCTTGTGTCACCCAGACAAAACCACACTAACATCAGGGAAAAACAGCAGCATGTCTCCAGCCTGCAGCGTTGCTAAGGCAGAAGACAAGCACAGCCTGGGCTCCTGAATCATGGCCTGATCAAGTGTTTCATGTAGTCTCTCTTGGCGGCTCGATGCAATACCTCCTTTGTTTGTTCCTAGCAGAACTATTTATATCACACACTGAACTGAAAGGCAGGCTTCCAAAGGTTTGCATTTTAGGGTTAGTTTGGGCAAGCACCCAAACCTCTGGATGCAAAACTCTCCAAACCACCAGGGTTTGCAGAATTAGGCTAGAAATCACACACAAACGGGCTTTCTCCAAAATAATTTTTGCACTCCATTTGTAACTGAACCACTCTCTTGACATGTTTTGATATTTTCGTATCAAGATCTAACCAGGATATGAAAACACTGAGCAAGAAAAAGAAAGAAAAAAAAGAAAAAAGTAAACCTTGCATAAGTACTACATAAGTAAAACTTGACTGGAAATACAGTGCAAGAAATGACATTTCCTCACATGGTGGCAGAGGGACTCCATCCTTCACTCCGGATTACAGTGTTGGATCTGGTGGCGAGTTATCAAAAATAGATTTAATTTTAATTAAAAAGATTATAGATGTATGTAATAGAGAGAGAGCATCCTCCTGGAAAGAAGAGAAAGGGGAGCCAAGCCAAATGAAATGTCAAGGACGCTTTGTTCTTGGATGCTTGCTCTGCAAGCCCAGAGGTGCTCTGTGGTCCCTGCGGGACCAACCGTGTCCTGTCTCTGAGGGGGAGGAGTTGGCCAGGATGTCAGAGAGGCCTGAGCTCATATTTCCCACTTATTTTTAGGCTTGAAGACCTGATGCTTCATTTGGACCGATCCGTCTTCATAGACTGAGCAGGGAGAGTGATTTTGCCAGCAGGGACCAGGTCCTCTAACGCTCAACTGCTCAGCACGGTTGAATTCAGTGCCATGGGCCATGTGTGCCAAGTGACCACCAAGCCAACTTGCTAGGCATGGGCTAACAGCCCAGCTCCATACCAGGCACAGTCCCAGCCATTCTGGCTTGTGTGCATCAGGCAGCAATCTGATGGAGACAAGGCAGTGGTGGGCTTCTGACCTCGCAGAGCTCTTGCAGGAACCCACACCCACGAGCTGGGCTACCTGCTGTGCACCTCCCTAGCAGAGCCAGATTCAAGGCATGCTTTAAATATGTTTATCTTCTATACAGAAAGTATTTGAAAATTGGGAGTATTAAGAAGGTAGGTTTTGGGGAGCATACTTCTTTTATCATTCTGACCCCTGTGCAGCTGTTCAAGTTGTAAAATAAGGAATGAAGCCTTCTGCACAGCAAAAATAAAAAAATCCTTAAAAATAATTTCTGAGGTTAAAATATGACTCAAGCTGTACAATTCTGAAGTGTCTGCCTTTTTGAAAAACACCAACAAACTACATCCAAAAGCAAAGGTCATTTAAAAAAATATATAGTAAAAACATTCTTTAAACTATTATGACTTGTTCTCCTATTGTTTTTCAAATGGGAATATTAATTAAAAATAACCCCTGCCTGTGAATGGTTCCCTTTGAATGAATCAGCACTTTTCCTGAGAAAAGTTTTCCTTCAATATTTGCCAATCACCCTGGAACACCATGAAAACCTACCATACAGCCACCTTAGGTGCTGATGCATCTGTAATCCAGAGATGTCCTCTCAGCTGGTGGCTTACCCAGAAGGCAGCTGTAATTCAGCTGTCATTTTTCTACTCCCACCAGTGTCTTTCACACTTGGGCTTCATCCCATAAGTACCTCTCCTTTTCTGTCTGTTATGAAGACCTGGATGCAAGAATTATGAGTTGCTACTCTTAGACAAGATACAGCTGTACACTTTAGGCCACTGCATGTGTCTGCCTCGTTAAAGATCAAGCCTCTTTTTAGATATTTCGCCTTGATTTAGTTAACATTTCAAGTGAAAGACAAAATGCCTCATGTCTACTTGAATAATAGATGCAACCAAAGCAATACTCAGTAATACAGAATTATGTTACTTTTTAATCAAACTCTCTACTGCTTTCTTCTTTTAAATTACAGATGATGTGTGCTGTCCCAGCGTCACTCAGAGATGCAGCAGTTCCACAAGAGCATGTATTTAAAAACAAAAAAAACCACAAAAAAACAACCCAAGAAGCATCTTGTAATATTCATACAGTAATGCTGGGTCTTTTTAAAATTTCACTGACAGTGGATTTTAAAGCATTTATTCCTATGCTCTTGCTTCCCAGTTTGTAAAACAAATCCAGAGTCCCAAACAAATCTGAAGGTGGGCATATGTGTCCTTGTCTAGTTACTGATGTCCACTATTCCCACATATTACAGTGGTTTATCAGCTTGCTCCTCTAAAGAATTTGACAGGAGTTTTTTTTGCCTTTGGCAATCCAGTTGCAGTCTTAGTCTACATCTGTTTTGATTGTCAACCTAATTCTGAGAGCAGTCAAAAACCGAGTCAGATCTCTCATGAATACCTTGGCAGGTTATGGCTTATTTAGGCTACAAGTAGCTCTCCTGGCACAGCATCCAAATATACTACAGATTGACTTGCACAAATATAAATCCCTCCGTGTTTACAATACCTTCCTGCAAACAATTATTAAAACGCCTGGTTGAGCAAAGATGCAAATAGCAGTCTGCAGCACCTTCGGCCTGGGTGAAGTTTTACCCTGGCTGTTGCTGAGCATCCCTGCCTGCCCTGCCTGCCATCTCAGCTGCACGTGGGCTGAGCTCTCCTCCAGCTGCAGCAGCAGCAGCAAGGTGAAACGCGGGAGCTCTTCAGGGAGGGGAGAGCAAATTAAAGCTCACTGCAGGAAAGTTGTGCCCCTGGCACTCGGCTCATGCAACAGCTGCAGATACAACAACTATCATCTGACATTCTGACATATACGTTGAGCAAAGCAGCGAGCGAGCCAATGCCTACACAATATCGCACAGGGCTCCAAGTCCCAGCCTTGAGCAAAACAGGTGTATGACATCCTGTTGCTAGTCTTCAGAGGTTATGGGTACGAGGAGAGACATCTGAGAGAGGAGCAGATGAAAATAACAAAGAAGGTTAAGGCTCGGGTTGACAAGCTCATTGATAATATTTTAGATGGAACAGACCTGCACGTTGACTACAAATTGCTCCTAATGTCGCTCGTAGACTGCAGGCCACAGTCAAAGTGAAAATGGGCTCATTCATTACTTTAGGCAAGCAAATTTCTGCAAAAAGGAACTGCTGTGACCCAGAAGACTCCAGATGTCCTCCGGGGCTGAGGTTGCAAAGCTGTCTTGGTGGCAAAACAACAGCATTGTGTTGTGTGGCCATGGCCTTCGTGCTTAGATACAAATAAACAGGAGCAACGACATATCCTTTAGTAAATATTTTTGAATTTGGTGGAAAATCCTGTTGCAGCATTTTGGTTTTTAATGTTCTGAGACTAATTGATTATCTAATAGGAAGCAAGAACATTGCCAGGAAAGACATTACTCTCATGTTGGTATCCAGCACATAGCTGTTTGTGAAATTTAAGTGGGAAAAACTATATTCTGAAGAAGAATTTTAAATCAAGCATTCTAAATTTTTACACTGTAGACATTATGGCCCAGAAACAGAACACCAAATACCATTCCTCTAAGTTCATTGCTTCAAATCACACAGCTCCCTAGGCTAATCAGCCTTTGCTAAGTTGCTGTATTTTGGAGAAGGAAAACACATATTAAACTGAGGCCATGTCTACATAAAAGATGCTCGGAAGAGCACTGTTGGATATTAAAGTTAGCATCTGCTATTGTCTGGTTAACAATTGGCAATTACCATTAGTTTCCACTGTGGCTGATGGAGTCACAGATGGCTGATTGAGTCAAGTAAGTACACTTACTCCTATTGAGGGGTATGCTATAGTAGGAAAATAGTTAGTCTAACATTATACACAAACCAGCCAAAAAGTTATGAGACATTGATGTCAGCTTGTCTGGCCTGTTTGAGACCTCTGCACTTTAATCCTGAAAGATGTTGTAAAAGAAGGGCTGTGAAAACTCAAAAACTAAGTATCAGGCTGTGGTGAGGGGTTAAAATAGCACAACGAGAATCAATTTCTAGTGACCTGCAGAGGTATCACTATCATTACAGGTAAAGCTGCGGGGAAAAATTTGGATCGCTGCTTTTCTTTTTTAATAAAATTGGCTTGCTCTGTGACACATTAAAAACATTTCAGTAATCACCATTTATCATCTTTAGGGGAAAATCTTAGCCACTTGGTTTGCATGTTCTTAATTAGAGATTTAATAAGTAGACAACTGTTTAAACACAGCCGTTTTGCCCATTAATATCAAGTACCTTGGTTTGATTCAACACCTATAACTGCTAATATATTGTGCCATTTGGCAACAGGACTTGTATGCTTTTAATAATTCCACACTTTAGAGTTATTAAATTAAAACTGGGCCTACTGCATCTGGTTTTCTGATACTTTGTACCCACTGCCCATTGTGCCTTTCCATCTGACCAAGTCTTGTATATTTTCACTGTTTTCACAGCTCAATGCCAAGGCAGGAGGTTCCACTGCTGGATGCTGTTCTCAGGGGCAGCATCCCTACTTACCCCCACCCAGACAGTTTCAACACCCACCTGAGACCTAAAGACCCCAAGATATTTGAAGACACCCATTTCACAGCACTGCCAATGAGAGCCAGGCACCTCTGACCAACCACTTAGCTTACCTTGGTATTTGATATTCATACCCAAGATGGCATCATCGCTCCCATCAGGAGAGCCACTCACAGTCTCTCCAGTTTTACATCCCACTCCCATCCTCCTGAAACAACAACTCAGGGATTTGTATCACTTTCCTTGAGCAAGAATGGGAGAGGATCACCCTAGCTGGGAAAACTGGAGAGAGCCCAGAACGGCCAAAGGAGGCTGAGTCTGTTGACTCTTGACCATCTCAGAGAACTTTGGATCAGGCCCAAGAATGCTTTGCTTAGAAAACATATTCCTAGGTTAATTTTCCAGACCTGTTACGTCTTCAGAGACCCCAGACATTATTGGATGTGAAGATGTGGAGAGCTGGAAATAAAAATCAAAACCAGTGAAACAAATTTGTCTCAATCCTAATTTCTGGCCTGCGTTTTCAAAATACCTTTGCCACTCTCTTCTTAAAAAGCAGAATTGCTGTTTTCTGCGACACACCAGCCAGAGCGTGCTTAAAGCATGTGATGTGCACGGGGGGAGCAGGGATGGGGCGAGGACACCCGCCCATCGTGCCGATAGCAGGGGCTGGTGAGAAACCAGCTTGGTGCTCTTAGCTCAGAGTCTGGGCTTGCTTGCAGAACAAAACTGCCCCGATTTGGCAAAGAGCTCAATGTTTGCTTACGAGAGTGAGAAGAGAGCTTGACCGAGCGGATTTCCTGGGCTGCCGCTGTCTGCCCTGCACGCTGCCTCCCACCTCTTCCCTCCATACTTCATTCATTGCAGGCAAAAAAAAAGGGAAAAAACACAAAAAGCAG
>NC_067285.1:2152500-2165000 GCF_020740795.1 Apus apus
GGACTGCCATCTTTCCCATATAAAAAAAAAAAAAAAAAAAAGACAAACAAAACCAACCAAACAAAAAAAAAACCAACGAGGGAAGCAAACTCATTTAGCCATCTCCCATTAATCCACAGAAAGCTCATTAACCATTAACGTGCCTTGGATGCCACACTGGCCTCAGTTACATAGCTCCTCCCAGGAGGACAGCCCGGAGCTCCTGCCAGCACCTCCCTAAAACCAGCTACATCAGCTTTTCCATCTCTAGGACAATATTGCCTCAAAACACCAAGTGTAATCTGGAAGGTGTTAGCCAATACATGGTAGTTTGGATTTCTTTATGAGCTACTCAACACATAAAATCACTCATGCTCTGCAAGAAGCTGGTCTGCTCATCTGGCACTCAAAAAACTCCCACAAGTTCAGGATCCAAAAGCCGTTTGGAACAGTAAGGTAAAAAGCAACAGTTTCCATTGTGAGACCTCAGATATCTTAAAACTTGAAATCTGCTGACCCCTGTTCTCTGCTCCACACAGGTGCTCCTGGCTCCCCATGGCAGGACAGAGGGTGCAGTGGCACTGGTGGATGTGGCAACGCAGCTGCCAAAGCCCTGCAGCGTGAAGGAGCACACTGAGGTGTCAGCCAGGAGAAGACACCAGGAGCAACCTGGAGCAGCAGAGATGAAGAGCACAAATATGTGCTCATTCAGTCTATCGTGCACTGCTCTTCAGAGCACAGGACATTTCATCTAGAAACCACTTCTTTATTAGCATTCCACCCTAAACAGGCACTGAAGCAACGCTAAGAAAAGATGGACTTAACAGTGCACTCATTTTTTTCTATTATTATTATTTTTTGTCCTCAGCACCTAGGCTGTTTCAAATTAAGGAGAATCCGGCTTCAGGAGGCAGTGCTATTTTAATCATTCCAGTGTGTCCAGTACAGGAGATGAACTCAAAAGGTGAATATTAAAAGTAGTTGTGGAATTCAGTCATTTCACGAATGAACACATAATAGCCAAAGGCAAAACCGGAAGGCAACTTCACTTCCAATCAGTGTTTTCATTTTATTGAAACCAGATTGGAATTCCTGGAAAGAAGCCTACATATCACATCTTTAATACTGATTTTCATATACTCCAGTAAAACTGTCAGGGTGAATCAGTTGTTGAAGAAAGCTTCCTGTATAATTTACAGATGTACCTCCCTGTAGCCTGCGATTTTGTCCTGAATCAGAAACGTGGTTTTCATCATACTCACAGATTTCCCCTCACCTGTATAGGTTTTCCTTGGCTCTAATTTGATTATTAAAATGGGACATTTTATGGTAAAGCTGGTGATAGAAGTAAGCCAGCTGCTGTCTACTCAGCAAGGCTTTACTTTATGTCCTCACAGACATACACACCTATAGCTCTCAGGGGTGACACACGCCTGTACGCAGACCCGCTCCCCCAGATTCATCCCCCCGGCATGAAACAACACTCAGAAACCCAACCGCTCCACCTATTCGGCGCAAAAGACTTCACCTCTCCAAAAAAAAAACCAACCTCCAAGACACAATCAGCAGCAGAGGCTTTCCAAAAGGAGATAACTAACCCTTGGATGACGGCTGCAAGAGCCTTTTTCTCCTAAGCCCCACCACAAAACCCGGTGTGTTTGAAGCAGGGCCCAGCGAGGCTGCGTGGCCGCCAGCCACCGCGCCCGCCTCCCAAGCCGCTCCGTTTTCCACTGATAGTCCCACTTTTTGTTTCCCCCCGAGCCACTGGCCTGCCAAGGCTGCCTGCCAAATCCCTTCCCTGCAAGCAGGCAGAAGAAAGAAGAGCAAGCCCCCCATGTCTTAATTCCCCCAAGTGCTGCCGCGGGATGAGCGGCATTCTTCCCGCGCTCCGGAAGGAGGGATGGGGTCGGCAGCGGGATGCCAGGGCTCATTTTTGTGGGGCTGTTGTAATGATACGTCCTCACTGCTTGGCTTTAGGTAGTGTCAGCACTTCCATTAAAGCTCCATTAGCCTGGGGTTTATAACTCATCTGTAAAAATTTGCTCAGGCTGCAGGAACTTGGCAAACAAGGAGCGTGTTGTAGGGGGGGTTTCTGGGCCTCCCTGCCCCAAGTTGTTAAAAAAACATGGTTTGGCTGCTTTTTAAGCATCTTTTGACACATGTATAAAATGTTTATTAGTTTTAGACATTTCTGCACTTGTAAAACTCAAAATTATCATTATAAAAAAACAAAATTTAAGGGAGCTGCAGGGCACCTCTGGAGACTTCGATTCAAATCTTGACAAGGCCACAAGTATAAATAAGAGCTTACTTGTCTCAGACTAGTCTCCTCTCCTGCTTCACAAAACCAGGACTCAGCATTGGCATGAGGGAGAGCTCTCCTCCCCTCAAGCTCTGGGACAAGCAAGGCAGCACCAGGAGAGCTGGCAGAGCCCCAGGCAGGAGCTGGTGTATCTCAGCCTGCTTCATGCCTGGCAAAAGAGCCCATTGTCTCCCTCACATGTTTCATCATCACAGTGTCCTGCCAAAGGTGAAAGAAAATATGAGCAGAACCTTGTCTAGCATTAAATATTACATGCTGACCTTTAAACAACTTATAGTGGTAGAGGGAGGAGAGAAAATGCAGGAAAATAACTGAGGAACAAGTGTTTAAATAGCCAAGTATCACATACAACGTGTTCCTTCAGCTGAAACCTCATTTGGGTTTTTTGGGGATGAGAATACATTGCTCTCCCACACTGTGAGTGGGGCATTAATGCCCTGGCTGGACCCAGCTCCCAGCACCTTACTGCTGCAGGATGCTCCAGTTCTTGCCTAACCCTACACATCTGAACAGTCCTACCCCAAAATGAGCTATGATTTCACCAAGACTTCTCTTCACACTGCCCATGGAAGGTGAACCAGGAGAACACACTATGGAGATCCCCAAATGTCACACTTAAGACAGCAACAAGCTTAGCAAGGCAATTTCCAGGTGCCTGGCAATGATTGCATACTGCAGTATGCAGGCACATCCTTCTCTTTCTATTTCAAGTTATCTCTGTACCATCTAGTTCATTGCATGACGTTTGCTTGGGTTTTTTTGTTGTTTGTTTTTTTTTTTTCAAATATAGGATGATTTTCTTCTTTTCAATTAAAAAAAAAAAAAGTGCTTTGAAAAATGTATCAGTACAAGGCTGGGTAGCAAAGTGGGTTAATGCACCAGCATTTCACCTCTAGAGGCTTGGATTCCAAGTTGGGTTGGGTGTCTGCCTGTCACATCACGGTCTCTCTGGTCCCTGGCACAAATGAGAACATCTGCATGCAGGCAAGTCCATTGCTGGGATGAAATAACAGGGCAGGGCAGGTCAAGGCTGCAGCACAATGAAAGAAACAAGGTTAGAAACCACATAAACTCTGAACGTCCATACCAGACACAGTCATTTCTCCAGTTAGTGGGCATGTACAGCAGAGTCTAGATACTTAAAGTAGATAGGGAATGAGCAGGGGAGTTGCTTGTTTCTTTGACACACTGCTAGAGCTGTGATTTTTCAAACATGTACTGAAATCTATTCACAGTCAGCAAAGCATGTAAACACACCCTGAGCTTCAAGGCTGTGCTGAAGAGCATGCTCGAACAAATCTGGTATCCCTTCAAGATCTATAAACTTTTCATTGTTCATGTTACAAAATTAACTTTGCACTCCGTAACATCAGGCAAAAGCTGGTGGTTGAATGAATGGCTTGCATTTCATCTGGACAGAAGAAAATAATTCAGACCTGCAATAAATTCAAAAGCAGCATTTCCCACAGTGTTTGCACTAAGCAAGCCAGTAATCCACCGTATCTTAATCTCTCCTTCCTCTTCTTTTATGTAAAATCCATCAAGACATACATATGGAAATACTGAATCTCTGGCAACATGCTTCCTAGGTTTGTCTCCTCTTTATTTGTCCCAGTGCCTTACATCTAAAGCCATTTAGAAGACACCATCTGGACACATAGAAAAGTGAAGTGATGCCTTTTAAGCTGGTGGGTACCAGAGGGGTACCTACACCTTAGGTTGGGGGGTGCTGTGCAAGAAACTCACCCAGCACCAGGGGTGCGTGGCTGCCTCTGTGCACTCCAAGCCAATAATGACAAAATTGCATGTCTCCTCCTGGAGCTCTCTCCTACAATACATGATAGACGTGGCCCAGCAGGTATCCAGCACTCCCTGTGGAGTGGAAAAAAAGGACAATATTGTTTAGTCCTGTTGTGACAGAAGAAAGCCAAGAGTCCAAGATTTCATTTGAGTGTCAAAGTTCATAATCGCTAAAAATACAGACCCTGGGAGTCATTTTTTGGTTCTTCCTGAGCATCAAGCAGAGATAAGACTTTGGATCCCAAGGTACAAACCTTAAATGTTTCCTGATCAAACCAAGGACTCCAGTTTCCTGGCAGAGAAGCAGAGCAGCAGACCTATAACATCCAGGGTAATTTTATCACTCTGGAAACCTACATTCCACCAGACGAGGCTTCCTGCTGAAATAAAAAGTAGCTGTCATTTTCTTGGAGGCTCTGAAAGAAAAACCAAAAGCCTCTTCAGTGTGGAAGGGATGGCTGGGGAAGGGAAGCCAGGAATCCAGGAATCAAGTTAAAAAAAAAAAATAATCAAAGGAGAAGCAAACAGGAATTTCTTAGTTACCTCTTTATTCCAAGTCCAGAGGCAAGTCCACGCAGCTGCATTTTGGGAATGGAAAAGCAGACAAGTCTCACTCCTTCTGCTTGATTAGGAGACAACAATGACACCAGTCCAAAAGCACGTATCAGTGTCACATCACTGCCAGTGGTGTGTGACACCACCGTGACTGTCCTGCTGCCCCAGACCAGCCCAAGCCTTGTTCCAAGAAGACTGTGATGCGTTGTCCATCAGGGAACCAGCACTGAGGGACCATCCACAGGGAGTGATCTGGAGGGCTCCTCACAGGAGGGAAGAACCTGCAAGATGAGAGGACATTCATGAGCCCAGCAGCACATGCCCGCCCAGTTGGTCCTGCTTGTAGGGTGGGTGACAGGGCTGCCCAGAGTGCCAGCCCTTGCTTCTAGGCTGCTTTTTTTGGGACTGAGAAGCTTTGGTCACCACTAATACCTGCAAGGTCCCCATTACCAGGACAGGGAGACCAGAAAGACAGGCTGAAACTCTGCCACATTCTCCATGTCCTTCACTGTAATTTGCAGACCTCAAGAGCTGTTTCTTCAAATTGCAGCTATTTTTCCTCCATTAGTTTTGGTTTCCAGTGTATAAAACAAACTTTCCTGGTGCTGGCAGCAAGTGTGGTGCCTTTTGGAGTGGGATGAGGAAAGCCTTTGTCCTGGCTCTGGAGAGCAGCCAGAGCAGGGGCTTCTGGATGGAAAGACACGAGCCTTGAGAAGGCAACATTTTGTCATATTTTCCTGCTTTTGGTTAGTATTTGATACCAGATCTCAGGTCACTCAGTGCAGACAATTAAAACTTAAACACCACAAATAGTTGCAGAAGGACAGAAAAAAAAATAAATAAAAAATTAATAATAATAATAATAATAATGCAAGTCTTATTTTCCAAAAATAAAACCTCTCTCAGAAAACATATCAAAACAGCCAGCACTCAGCACTGCGAATAAAATTAGCAGCCTCAATAAATATTTTATGCTCCCATTCTAATTGCCAAAAAAAAAAAAAAAAGTTAATTTCTGAAGCAAAGGGGTTTTTTTCATCTTTATTTTTAAACCCTTAACATAATGACTGAATGCCTAATACGAAAGTGATAAATTTTTAAAAGGTTTCTTTGGAAAAAAAAAAATAATGAAATAAATAAATGTAAAGCTGAACTTCAGCAGAAGGACCACAGGGAAGTCTGTAATCTTGAGTGGGACGCCTGGCACAGCACTGCCCTGGCCGGTGCCAGCGTTGCATTCTGACAGAACAAGTGTTGCATGAGATGTGAAGGATGACTCCGGTCTGCCGAAAAACCCTGGAGCAGGTGTTCCTCATCCTCATTTGCAATGGAGCATGGCCCCTGGCTCAGTGAGCTGGAGCAAATGCGCTGGCAGGACCCATCATGTACCTGCGTGCTGAGATGCACTAATGATAATGGATGCAGGCCTATTAACCAGCCCATTTGTAATGGCACACAAGGCTGATTGCTCGGGGAGTGAGTCAGCGGCTTTCCAAGAGGGAGCAGGGAATGCCGGGAACCCATGATCCTTTTGTGCATCCCTTCTGCTCTGCTGGGTGTACAACTCTGTTAGTCTTTATTTAATAATACAAATGAATACATGATTTGCTACATGATTATACATGAAGATAAGTCACTTTGGGCAGCGCGGCTTCAGCCTCGTTGTCCTGGGCTGTAGATCGGCTGCCGTCTGCCTGATTTTGATGCTGGGGCAGGAGGAGATCCCTGGCTGGGCTCAGCCTGAGAACCTCCAATTTCAGGGCAGAAGTCAAGGGCCTGACAAGCAGAGGTAAGCTTTGGGGCTTACAGAAAGCTTCTGCTTATCTTTGAGTGAGTTTCTCAGCCCAGCTAGGGAAAAAAAAAACAACCATGCTGCTCAGCTTCTACCTTTCATTGCCTCACTTTCCTTGGGAAAGAAAATTCTCCAAGAATAACCTTTAAAAACACCCGCCCAGGCTCCATCACTGTTTGTGTTATAAAATAACTCCTTGCTTCTCCTTTTTACATAAATGGCTCTTGCTGAAAGCCTGTTCCCCTGGTTTGTGGAATAACAAGGCAGTTCAGAAAGGATGCACTCATAAAAAGCAATCATTAATAAATAGATAAGTTACTTGTAAGTACTTGATTCCACAGCCAACTTAGTTAAATAGTCACTTTTGGGCCAGAATATGGCAATCAGTAAAATACACTGTAATTATTATTATTTTAAACCTAACTACTGGATTTGCCAGGTTCTTGGCATAACTAAATATAAGCTGCTTATGCCCTCTGCTTTGCAGCAGCTCTGTTTTGATTCCTTTGCAAAACCTGTAAGAGGGCTCTTTTATTACATTTTGCAAACCAGGCAATTTGGTTGCCAATTTACTCTAATAGGCAAATGTCTCCAATTATTCTGCTTAATAAAGTGCAGCTTTTTTTTTGTGCACAACAAGCAGCACACGAAAATAAATAAGAAAGATCAGGTATTACCTCCTGAAGTTGTAAAGACCAGATAGTAGACACGTAGTTGCCATTGCAATGTTTCATAGTTGAGGCTCTGCAAGCAGAAAAAAGACAATTCTATGGATTCATAGATAACTGCATGAAAATTGTCTGGCACATTCTGGTGGCTTTACATCTCTCTAAAAATACAAACAACTGTAAATATGGTTTAAAAGTTGATTTA
Organism: Apus apus; assembly: GCF_020740795.1. Lineage (NCBI taxonomy): Eukaryota > Metazoa > Chordata > Aves > Apodiformes > Apodidae > Apus > Apus apus. The sequence continues at coordinate 2,159,823 of NC_067285.1, forward strand.
ATTAGTTGAGCATCTTTACATCTAAAAGTACAAAGCAACTGAGTCCCATCAGCCAGCCTGCATCCAACATTTCTATTTTTTTTTTCTTTTCCCTTGACAGTCAAAGTTTTGAGTTTGAATGACTGATCAGTAAAAAAAAAACCCAAAACCACAACAAAACCAAAACCAAAGTAATATAAAAGAGGCACATACTCATCACGTGTCCATAGTCATCCTGTGGTCAGGTAAAGGCCACAAATAAATGTCTGTACAGATGTAGGCAAAAGCAATGATAATGTGGGAAATTGTGTCTGCTGGTCCATGATATATTCTGTCTTGGAGACACAGCTGACAAAGACTGAAAGTGAGAAAAATGAAGAATGGAGACTTGGCCATTAACATCCCAGTATTAGCAATTAACCACATCATATTTTACTGTTCTGATTTTACCCTTGCTCAACTCGTTGCTTTAAAGCTCAGGCTTGGCAAGTCAATCCCCCACCCCCATACACACACAAACCACTTCACTGGCATCAGGCTGCAGCCATCAAAGGGGCTGGAATTTCTCTATATGTATTGTACAGTATATTTCAAAGGAATTTTTCTGCCATGCACAGTATATCAATACTCAATGTGGGAGTAATTTAACTTCTTAATTTATTGCAGCAGTAACAGCATTTTCAAACTGGTCATAAAATATTCTTGTACTCTTCTAATCTGGGTTTTCAATGTTCTATAATGGGAATTCTATGAATAATATTGGGAAGTGAGAGATATTTTATACGGTATCTCTAAGGGAACAGTGTTATTGCATAAAAGTTAGGTGACATGGGAGAGACTGATAGAGGTGGTGTTTAAAAAAAAATTTACCCTTCAGGATTTGTCACATGAATAATAATGATTTACTGACATTTTCCTCCCTAAAAAAATCTAACCTACTGTAAGACAGGGCTCCAAAAAGTGTGTTCTAATTATGGATGGCCCCAAACCAGAGCAAACACAGCTAGTATCAGCTATCTAATGGCCACTGCAAACTATCCAGATACTCTCTTCTGTCCAGGTTTGAATATATTCTTATAATTTTTTGTATATTGTTATGATAAAGTGAGCTCAAGGCCCTGCTATAAGATGTGCCACAAAAACAACAGCTACAGGCACCTGCTGGAAGAGTGTGGATTCAACACTCACTGCCAAGGAGGAGGGGAGCAGCATTGTCCTCCTCTCCCAGGCAGGACTTCAGAGGGGTTTGCCCCAGGCCCCAGAGGAGGATCTGCAGCAAGCCAGGGTCTGAATTTGTCAGATATCATCCCCTGTCCCTTCTTAGCAAGCAAAATGTTTTCTAAACACAGGATGGAAAATTATAGGTATCCCCCCACGGGAGGTCTAGGTGGATGCTCAGAGGTCCTGGCAGCCCCATACAGCTGCAGTATTTCCAGCAGTGCTAGCTTGTCTTCTCTGGAGGTTGTTTTTTGAATTTATTTTCAAGGATATTTGTCCTCTGCTACTCCCCCGAGGTCAACAGCAGCCTGCCTATCACCTTTTTGATTGGCACACAATTTTGCCTTGGCTGCAAAGAGAACCTCCTCCCTCCTCTCAATGGCTTCCCTAGATTTCTTGCTTTGCAGGAGCATCCCAGGCAGAGGTCTGGAGCAGTGCAGGTTGCCATCACCTCCTCACCCCTTCAGTACCCACTGCTGAGAGGTCCAGCCTGGAGCCAGCACCCTGGGCTCCACCATCCTGCACTACCCAACACCAGTTCATCTATGAACACTTCTTTTGCTTGCATTTTTTTGAGCAGCAGGCTTCCTGTTATTGTGCTCTGTGTTTTTTAGCACTCCTGGTGAAATTTATTGTTGTAAAGCGCCCTGAGCACACTGGCAGGGAAAGACAATTACCCAGCATTTCCAGTCTCAGAAATGTGTAATTGTGATATATAAGTGCACTACCTTCCAACACAGTCCTGCAGCCTGAGTCTTGTCTTCCCAATTCGACATCATCATCTTGATGCACTGTCTGGTGCACCCTGCAGATGGGGCCATGCTCAGGCTTCAGCTCTTTGAAACAAACTCACATGTTCAGACACGAGCTGGGGTTGAGGTTGAGGCACAATGTGCAATGGATTAACAATTGTCACCAGTATCTCAAGTCATTATAGCATAATTACAGTCACGTAATTTAAAGGAGAACTTACCTTGAACCTTGGCATTGCGCGGTGTGCAACGAGAGGGTGCTGGGTGCTTTTTGATTACACGTTCCATCCCCCTTCCTCCCCCCAGGGAAACAGCCACTCATTGAACCCAAAGCATTTTGTGGAGCATCAAACGCTCATCAAGACATTGAACCAGCCCTTGCCCACATTCCCTGTGCTGCTGTGTCACACAAAACCAGCCAAACTCAGGGTGTCAAGGCAGAGCCACCATCCCAGGGATGAGATGCAGCTCAGGTGCAGCAACCTCAGAGCAAAACCAGGAGACTACATGCTTGGGCCCAGCCAGCTGAAGCAAATTTTTCTGGTCAGCCTCTCAGCAGTTTTTCTAGTATGTTCTACAAGCTCCAAAATCAGGGACAGACCAGAGGCTTCTTCCCAAATTACCCCAAAGGTGAAGGAAGTAACACATGGGAAACTACTGGGGCACCAAGCCCAGAGAATGGACATTTCCAAGACAGATCATCAAACCATCAGTGTTTCTAAGGTCTAAAAAGATCAACACTTGAAATACTGTACCGATATGCACCCTTTTTTCCACTTGTGTTTAAATTCACTTCCATTTAGACATTTATTCAGAAATAAAGCACACAGAATTAAACACAACTGCACAAGGGATCAGCTGGTACCACCCATCCTGGACTGGATCAAAAGTACATCCGTCTCAGGGCCTGTCTCTGCCTGCAACCCAGAGCCAACACTGAGAGAGGGCTGGAGGAGCAGGGAGCAAGGTTTCCTAATGCTGTGTTCTCAGTTCCCAGAGATCTGGGCAACAAACAGTTCTGCCCTCTTAACTTTTGGCCCACACTCCCGGCTTTTAGTCCCCATGTTGCCCCAATCCCCCTATTCCCTATGCAGAAGCCACCCTGGGCCCTTTTTCTGGCCTCTTTATAACCCAGACAGGACTGCAGGTGTATAAATTTTATATGCTTTCTATATCAATGTGCACCACAGGTTTATATACTAGCATTACAGTGCTTTTTTATCTTTCCTAATATTTCTTCATATAATTTGTTTGGGTTTTTTTCCCTTTTGATACTGCTCCTGAACACGGAATGTACACGAATGCATATATATGAATGCCCAAGACCAGGCACAACTATCCCTAAGCTGATACCTCCATTCCCTACAATCATTAATTATTTTACACAAGAAATGCCAAACAGCTGGAAGCCTGGGAAGAATTGGTTATGAGCTGACTTGAGAAAGATACAAGATGGATGCAAAGGACAGGTGGCAGAAATTCCCCATATTTTCCCCATCACAAAGCTTCACATCAATTCTGTGGGGTAGGTTTTTTTGCAAGACTTAAAGCACACCTGCTGCTTGGTCTGAGACATGAAGGATCTCGTGTCTTCTTTTATGTGTGTTAGCCCTGCTGTACGCTCCTGACTGTGCAGCACAGCTGGGCTTTAGATACCTCTCAAACTGACCCAAGGCAGCAGGATTTCCAGCTTCATACACAGGTTTGCTCATGTGCACACCCACAGACATGTACACACACATGTATGGAAACTTTTCCCCCAAAAGAAAAAGTTTCCAGGCAAAGAGATGCCTCCAAGGTTACCAACAGCACAGGTTAATTGACTTTTTTTCAGAGTCACTGCTTATGCCTTCTGGTACAGACAAGGTTGAGAGGAATAATAATCTCCTCGCCTGACTACCCATTTCCAGAGCTGCTGGTCAATGGCAAAACATCTGGAGCTCAGTGAGAGCTCCCTTCAAGTACTAAGAGAACTCTGTGTTTATGAGAGTTTCATCAAATCTGAGATGTTTCAAACAACATTTCAAACTCAAATAAATTACTTTTTGGGAAAAAACAAACAAACAAACAAACAACACACCAAAATACAACCCACCACTTTTTCAAGACAAAAACATTTTCCTGGAAAATGTCCAAGTGCTGCATTTTCCAAATTTGAAGTTATGCTCCAGGGAGAAGGCAGTACCTTTGGCACATCTGCTGAAACTAGAGGAACTGTGTCTCTGGCTATGGTGAAGGAAGAGGAATGCAGCAACTTAAGCCTGCTTTCTGGGGTCAGGAAGCACACAGAAGAAGTGATGAAAAACAGCCCAAAGCAAGAGGAGAGCGATTTAGTTTCTCTTCCATGAGGCCGCCTCAGCAGGTCGAGGGAGGGGGGAAAGGAAAAGAAAGGAAAACTGGAGAGAGAAGTGGCTGAACGAAAAACTGAGGATGGCTTGGTTGGGTTGCCTTCCCCACCCCCCCCCCTTTCCCATCTGCAATGGCTTTTGTAGAGATATCAAAATCAAGAAGAGAGAAATCGGATCAAAAAGACTGAGCAGATTCGCTTGTAGCAGCAAATACTGTTGGCACCTCTCCTTAGGTGGATGGAGAACCACACAGCTCCTCGCTATTGTTAAAGGAGGATTTTCCTTGAAGTCCAGCTAATCCATTAAGGGAGCAGGCTAGCAGGGGCAACGGGCCAAGAGAAGCTCTGAAAAAGAAACTCAGGAAAAGCGCTGCTGTGCTGCTGTAAGGGTTGGTGTCTTATCCCGAGCACACAAGACAAAGGATTAACGCGCTTATCTGGGAGCAGCAAGTGAGCCTGGGCAGCGCCGCTGCCGCACGGGCACTTACAGTCATCGGTTAGTGGGCAGCAAGGAGGGGGGAAAAAATAAGAAGTGTGGGGGGGAAATAAATCGATCTGCAGAAGCCCTTGGGAGAGGGATGTTTGGAGGCTCTCTGACTTCAGCGGTGCGCTCGCTGCGGAGCGGGAGCGGCATGGAGGGCTGGGGCACGGCGGGGCTGGCAAGGAGAGATGGGGCCCTTGGTTCATGAACCTGTCAGTCTAAAAGCCTGTTTATGCTTAGCCAGTCTGCTGGAAGCACATCTGCTAATATCCGCTAAAGAGAAAAATGGTGTAGGGAATATGTGGATGTCTTCTCTGCTTTGCTTGGGAAGCCAAGTACCGAGGACAGGATATTCTGCTTGGGGGAGAAAACAAGGTGAGTGAGACCAGAAAGTACTGCCA